>NW_024369041.1:7150574-7374184 GCF_014805655.1 Passer montanus
ACCCCCCCCCCCCGGCATCCCCCGCCCCAGATGCTCCGCAGTCCCCGACGCCGCCGCTGTCTCCAGCCGGGCGCGCCCGACGGAGGGGACCGGGAAGAGGGACGGGGGGCACACTCCCCCTTGTGCAAGCCCCCATGGTGGGTGGGAGCCGCTGTGGGTGCAGAGAGCCCCCCCGCCCTCCCCCGATGGCAGAGTCGGTCCTTTGGTCTCCTCTAAGTCTCGCCCCCCCCGCCGCCTCCCCCGCGTCCTTCCTGGCGCCAGCGCAGCCTTGCAGGAAAGGAGAGGGGCTGCTCCGCATCCCCCCGCGCCGGGCGGTGTGCGGGGACACGGCGGGGGGGGGACACACGACGGGACTCTCGGTGTCCTCCCCCCTACTCCCCTGACCCCAGCCGGGGCGGGGGGCAGCGTCGGTGGGGGGGAGCTCTGGGCCCTTTGATGCGGGGAGATCAAAGGCGTCGCCCCCCCGGCTCCTTTCCCAATTCCCCCCCCCCAATTCCCTTTTTTTCCCTCCCCATTCCCTCCATCGGGCAGAGCGGCCCCGGTGCGCCCCCTGGCGGCCCCTCCCCGCTCCGGTAATTAACTCTCGTTAATTAACCCCGTTAATTAACCCGGCTTTTCCCGGCAGCGGGCCCGTGCTCCCGTTTATTTCTTTTTCTCAGCTTTTTAAAAATAAAAATGTGCAGAGCCGGAGCAGCGCCCCCAAAATCCCCGGGGTGGGGGATTCCGGAGGCCGCAATTCCTGCAATTAACGCCCCCCCTCTCCCGGTATCGCTGTCCCGGTATCCACTATCAGCTGTTCCAGCCCCGAATGGCTCAAGCCGGGCTAATAATTGCCTGGGAAGGTATCGGCAGCACGGCGGGCAGGTGCCGTCAGCGGCGGCTGAGTCACGGCCGGGCGACATCCTCGGCACAGCCCGGCCACCCCTCCTGCCTTCCCTATTTTTAGCCTGGAATAACGAGAGCCACGCCTCGCCCCGAAATCTCGGTGTTCCCCTGGCAGTTTCAGGTGAGGGCCACGTCACCCTGGGGTTTTTATTGCATTATTAACTTTGACCTGCGATTGCTGCATCCCGCAAAATGATTGGTGCCGATTGCCAGCTCCTCCTTGGGCTGTTGCCACATTCATTTCCCTCCTGAGAGGATGTTTTGTTGCTCCTTTCTCCCAGCTTTTGCTCACCTCTGTGTCATCATCAAATCATAGAATGATTTTGAGTTGGAAGGGACATCAAAGCCCATCCAGTGCCACCCCCTGCCATGGGCAGGAACACCTCCCACTATCTCAGGTGGCTCCAAGCCCTGTCCAACCTGGTCCTGGACACCTCCAGGGATCCAGGGGCAGCCACAGGTGCTCTGGACAACGAGTTCTGGGAGCAGAACCCCTGTAACCCCACATTTCACCACCATCCAGTAGATCTCTCCCAAACTCTCCTGCTCTGGAAGAAACCCACTGACAGCCGTTCAAAAGTAATTATTTTTATTTCAACTCTATAAAGTATACAACAGGCACTCGGCAATTACAGCTGCAGGGGGAGTACAGAGCGAAACAAAAGCCATGGAAGTTTATGAAAAAAAAAAACCCAAAGTTCCTCAGTCAACATCCAAAGAGTGCAAGCGGTCGATGGCCGGGGCGTGCCCGACATCGGCCCGACAAACAAAACCTCTGCCATGGAAGGAGAGAAAATCAGAGGATAAAACAAAGGGCTGGGGTAAAACAAGCATAAATCGGGACTCAGGGGGAGAGGCAACTCCAAATGGGAATTTCCCCTTTTTCTGAGAAAGCCCTAAAAGCGCCCAAATCTCGGTGTCAGGGCTGGGGAGCCAGGAAGAGTTTCCAGGGCTCATCCCCGTGGATGCAGGGAAAGGGGCAGGGAAAAGCACAGATCCTGTTTGGTTGAGTGGTGCAAAGGAGCCTCGTCTTTGCACCGGGGTTTTAGGCCAGGAAAACGCCGGCAGGGTGGATTTTTCCCAGGTGGGAGATTCCCCAGAGGGGGCTGTGTGGGACGGCACGGATGGGTGGGATCTGCAGAGCTTAGCAAAACAGGAATACCTGTCTACGGACTGCTAGGATGTCAGAGATTAATTTGACCCGCACATCACATTTATACATTTCACAGAAATGACTCTGTATCTCATTAACAGATACACAGCTCTGGTACATTGAACAGAAATCAGAGAACGACGTCATCATTTCTGTAATTCATCGAGATCAGATAATAAAGGCTTAGAAATCGGTAGCAGAAAGAACTGTAAAACGCAGCAAGCTAAGAAAGGACGACAGTTTGAGGTGTGTTTGTCTTTGTCATGCAGCATAACACCAAATTTGTCTTTTTTTTTTTTTCTTTCAATAAGATGCCATGGATTTAAGGTTCTTGCAACAATGCCAGATAGCCAGTGACGTTCTAGAACTATGGGACAGGTGGGTGAACAGGACAGCTGACAGAAAGTTTAATCATACTGACAAATATGACATTAATTCAAGTCTACCTCGACCTAAAAACATTACATTACAAATAAGGAAATGAAGGAATAATGCCATGGAACTGGAAAGGAACAGAAAGTTCTGTGTGACCCACAAAACATCGACACGAAAATACCTATTTACAGAAATATCTGCTCGTGGTCCTGTTGTTGAAGAGTTTGCTGTGGGCAATGCAGCTCCAGGAGAAGCCACAACACCAATCAAAGCCCCCTCTGGAAGCACGGGAGGCAATTCCCCCTTCCCTAAAAACGCTGTCGTCCCATAGATCAGGAAAGGAGACAAACAAATAAGGACAGGAGGTGGAAACACAGAGGCAATCCCTTGTTGTGGATATATAGAGATATATATAAAGCAACTTAAATATATTATTATAACTGAAGGCTTATCATATACATATGCAAAGTGTTAATGCTCAGGAGAGGCCATGGAAGTTGAGTGAGGTGTTTGATATAAAAAAAAAAACTCAGAGCACAGTGCACACTGTAGGTGTCAATTCCCATGCCTGGCACAAGGAAAAAAGGGACAGGAAAATGAAACCCAACTGCTCAGCCCATTCCAGACCCTCCTTCCTTCAACGTTTTCAGGTTGATCCCCAAATCCTTGCGGTGCTTTGCCCTCCTTGCCTGCCAATTGCACCAGGTGTCACCATCCTGGGACAAACTCCTAGAGGAAGCTGTCCCCATGGAGTGAAAATCCAGGGGGATGTGAGGGAAGCATTTGGCTGTTAGGCCTGTTTAAGATGCCTGGTGAATGTTTTAGCCCTCATGCTCAGCCTTGGCTCTCAGTGCTGTCCATCCCTTGGAGAAAGGTGGAAAAGCCAGCAGGTGCTGCCTTTTCCCTGTGATTTTGAAGGCAAACGAAGTTTTAATGGTTAAAGAACAGCAGAAGTGACTGTGCCAGAGGTGTGGCCTCACCCTTTGGGAAACAGAGGGAATTGCAGAGCCCCAGACTGGTTTCAAAGGTGCCACACGACCCAGCTCATGTTGAACCAAAGCAGACACGGCCCACACTGTCAGAATACCCTTTTGATTACATCCTTTAATGAAAAACATGCAAAAGAGTTGGGACTTAGCATCAGGGAAGGGTTTTTTTACTGCTCAAACAGACCTTTTCCATGTAATATGTGGGAAAAGTCCTCGTCAGCAAGACTTGATCTTTCCACGGTCAGCTCTTGGCAGCTGAGATTAAAGAAGGCAGCACCTGCTCACCCATGGCAGGGGTGGAATGGAATGAGAGGAACTTTAAGGTCCCTTCCAACCCAAACCATTCCATCATTCCATGATTCTGTGGTTTTTTTGGGGGCCAGGTCTCTCAGAGAGACCAAAACCTGATGTTTCCTGTTGGATAATGGGATAAACTTTCAGTCCTGTATGCCACAAATGGGCACCCAGGACAGGATCCCTCTGCTGCACTCTATAAACCAGAGGAGGGAATTCAAGCAAAGGAAAAGCAGTAGAAGTGAGGGAAAAGCATATCCTGATAATATTGTTTTCCCTAGTTCATTTTTCCATATGGATTTGGCCATCCCTGTGTTAAACACAGTCCCATGGACCTGGCACGCTGGAGACCTCACAGGGATCTTCTAATATCCACTTCCCATTGAATTCCACTGACTTTCCTGTGGAGCTCCTTAGCCTGGAGAGGCATAAGGACTACTGGCAATGTTCCACCAGAGCCAGCAGACTGGCCCAGAATTTCTATTTTAATGAGATTCTTTAAACACGGAAGAGATGCAAACATGGAGACACAGAATCACCAAAAGGAAGAACGGAGCCTCTGCTACATATTCCTGACAGGATGGGTCAGGGACAGGTTTCTTCCCAGGTGAGGAATGGATGTAGCACCTCGAGAGGACATCACAGGTCTCATGCTTTTCCCTTTGAGCCTAAAAAAGCTCCAAGTTATCCTTAATTTTATACCTAATCAGACTGTGGGCTGCTGTTGCTTTGCTCAGGACCGTGACTGGAGCACTGTGAAATGGATCAATAGGTGTGAAAGGGATCAGTGGATGTACAATGGATCAATAGATATACAATGGATCAATGGATGTACAATAGATCAATGGATCAGTGGATGTACAATGGATCAGTAGATGTACAATGGATTCATTCCACGATTTTCTCTTTCCATGCATGTGTTGGTACCAAGGGAAAGGAGAACTGAAGCCCAAAGGTGGTGCTGCCATGTGAGGGAAGCGACCCATCCTCTGCCTTGACAGCATCTGCAACAGTTGTGCTTTTTTTGACCAGGCTGAGCCAAAATGTTTCCAAAACAAAGAGGAAAGGGAACATTCAGTCTTGTCAGGAATACTGCTAGGAAAGGAAAAGGACACATTTCCCACTTTTTGCTTTGACAGGAGTGCTTTGCCCGTGCTCCTCCTGGGCTCCAACGCTGCCCTGTGGAGCTCGGAGAGTGGGAATAGCCCAAATCCTGCACTGGAGTAGCTGCAGCACTTCATAAGTTACTACTGATCCTACGGAAAAAGCAGCTGGAATTAAGTGCCTCTTACTCTAGGGATCTCTCACTCTGCTAATCAAGAGTGTGCCAGGATCTCTGTGGCCACAGAAGAGGAGTTCTGTGCCGGAGCAAGGCTCTGTGTCAGGACCACCATGCCCACGCCAGGTCACGTTCCAACAGAAAACATGGAGAGCACTATTGTCACTAAGCAAGAAGTCCTAATGCCACTGGAGTTACTGGAGCAGCATCAATCAAGGCATCATGGTGACCCCGAGCACGAATCCTCCCCGATTCCGGTCTTCCCGTTCCGCTGGCAGCCACGTCCCAGGAAAAGCTGTCCTCAGCAAGGCAGAAGCAGGTAAGAGAAATAACATTAAAAATCTATGTCCCATCCTGAGTTGTCGTCAGGGGGTGGCTCGTCACTGTCCTCTGGGAAGCTGTCAAAGTTGCTTGTGTCCGTGGGAGATGCGACCTGCGGGGGGAAGAGCAACAGGTTCATTCCAGGGCTGACATTCCCTCTTCATCCCACAGCCATGGGTCCCAGAGAACCCCCAGCAAGGCAGGGAAGTGCTGCATCCACAGCTTTTTGCTGAGGGATTTTCCCCAGCTCCTCTACTCTCCCGAGTTTTCCTACCTGTTGCCACAAGGTTATCACAACAGGCTTGGGAAAACCGTCCTCAGAGCCCAGGATTTCCCATCCATGGCTCCAGGATGCTGCCTTGAAGTTTCCTGACATTGCCCAGCCTCAGGATCCTTCCAGAGAAACCCATCTTCCGATGATGAAGGCCAAGCCCATTTCTTTTTTTGAAATCATGACATTTGAAATCTACCCTGGCTATAGAATTTATGGTTTTCCTGCTTTGTGACAGTGAAAGAAACTTTCTTACAGTAAGGATTTGATAAAGTCAAGACAACAACAACAACAAAAAAACCCAAAAAAACAAAACTAAAAAACAATATAAGAGGAAACCAGCAATTCTCCAGCCCAAAACAATGAAAGTCTAACTAGAAATTTAATACGTTAAGCTTTACCCAGAGCAGGAAAACACTTGCTGTTGTTTTCAGTCATTTCATTTGGGGGAGAGCCTAAGCTAGGAGCCAACTCACAGTCATTAAATCCTAGAATTCTGGAATGGTTTGGGTGGAAAAGGACCTCAAAGCCCATCAAGTCCCACCTGCCATGTCAGGAACATCTTCCACTATCCCAGGCTGCTCCAAGCCCTGTCCAGCCTGGCCTTGGGCACTGCCAGGGATCCAGGGGCAGCCACAGCTGCTCTGGGCACCCTGTGCCAGGGCCTGCCCACCCTGCCAGGGAAGAATTTTTTTCCCCAGTATCCATCCTGGATTGATCTCAGGGGTTGCCCCAAGCCCTTGGCCTTGTCAACCCTCCTGAGATTCCCATTTGATGTTGGAAGCTGCTGCAAGCCTTGGGAAAAGACAGGAGCTGCAACTCTAGCTCCACATTTAATGTGCTGCCCAACTGCATCAGCATTTTCCTGCTGCTGAACACATCTTGGGGGAAATCAGGACTGTGGAATACCTGGCTCATTTTGGCAAAAAAAACCCCCATCCTATAAAATGTTAGTAGTTTTAATTTCTTTTGGATTATCTGGATCTGTTGACTTTGTTGGGGCTCCTTCATCCTTTGCTTGCTCAGCTCATCTTTGGAAGAGTCCTGAGCTTTTAAGGAGGGGTAAAATCACAGATTCCAGTTGTGGTATCAAGGCTCAGCAGTGTCCTAGAACCAGGTTGTAAATTGGGATCTTTCCAAAAATCCCATTATGATGAAGAGCTCTTTGATTGCCTCAGTGGCAGAGCCACTTAAGAAATGAGGGTTAAAGAGCTGGGGAAAACCTTCTTTTCTTTTTCTTTTTTTTTTTTTCCAAAGAAAAATGAACTAATCTGTATGTTTGGTCCTGCTGGCTCTTTCCCAACTAACAAGGAGAAGTGGATTGAAGGAAAAAATGGATGTCTGTCACCAGAGCTGTATTTTGGGTCCCTTTTCAGAGTGGCAGTTGAGACTTTGCAAGAAAAACTTGTGGAATATGAGCTGGAGTAGGATTGACAGCTCTGGGGTTAACAAAATTCACAGTTCATGGGCTTGGAGAGGATCTCAGGAGTAGGTCTGGAGGAGCTGCTACTCCCAAGAGCCCAGGGAAAGGATGAGCTGGGTTGAATCAGGATTAGGGCCAGCCTGGAGGTGTCCTGGAAGAGGGAAGGATATTCCCATTTATTCCAGTCAGCCTTGCTGTGTGGAACAAAAGCAGTATTGGAAATGCTCCTTCTAAACTAAAAATCCACCAAACCAGTTAAGAATACATCCTGGGTTTTTTTCAGGCTACACAGACACCCTGCATTCCTAAAGCAGGAATTGCAACTGGATGTGAAGGAGCAAACTTGACTTTATTGCCTGACTGAAATGTGATCCTGCTGATGAATGAATAGGCATTAAAAATAGGCCAAGGCCAGGTTGGACAGGGCTTGGAGAAACCTGGGATAGTGGAAGATAGTGGAAGATGCCATGGAAGATGATGGAACTGGATGAGCTCAAAGGTCCCTTCCAACCCAAATCATTCCAGGATTCTAGCTTGAGCTTAAGAGATAAAAAAAAACCTGGCCAAACTCGGTTTTGATCTCTAAAACATTTCTGAGTTGTTACGGGAGAGATTTGCCAAATCCTGCTTTCCCCACTGGCTCCAGGAGCTCCTGCATCCCACAGGACAAAAGGGGGATGGGAAACCCTCCTGCTCTTTCCCTAAGCAAACTCTGGAATGGCAGATTCAGCCCCTGAGCTGGGCCTGCCCCTGCTGCAGGAGCTGCAGGATGGAGCAATGGGGTGCAATTAAACCCCCATTAATGGCATTCTCCCGGTGATCCCGAGGGATTAAGCTGGAACAAGGAGGGGAGGCTGCAGGACAGAAGGGGCCGAGGTAATTTCTGTCAGATAATCCTGTTTGGTTTCCCTTTGCAGCGGGGCTTTGAGGGCAGAGAGCTCACAAAGACATCAAAGGAAGGGCTTTGCTGCAAAGGAAAACGAGTGGAGCTGTCCCTCCGCGCCCGCTCCTGGTTAAACATCAACAGCTTTTCATGTAGGACATGGATGCAGGGCAAAGAGGGGCACAGGCACAAAAGACAACACAGAAGGGAAGGTTAATGCGAAAGAAAAGGAAGATCGCATCCAAATCCCACTTGCCTTTCCAAAGGAAATGAGAATAAAGGAGATAGGGAGAGGACACAGCTGAGAGAAGGGGTGGAAGGGGCAGCTTTCCGTGGAAATGGGAAAAGGAGATGTAGAAACAAGTGGAGCAGGTGAGAGAGGGGGAAATGTGCTGGAGTGGGTGATCCTGCCTCAATCCCCTGCTACAAAGGGGATTTCTCCATGCCTGTGCCCTCCTCACACTGCCTTCCCAGGGAAGAGCCTGCCTGGAGAGCCAGCTTAGCTGGGAACAAGCCTAAAGTGACTTTTTCAAGCATCTCCAGAAGAAATAAAACACATTATTCCCACTTAACCCAGTGTACCACTGCCCAAAGCTCACAGCATCACAGGAATTGGCCATGGAGGAGAAAATAATGATAGGAAAACTTACACTTGGGATTATGGGAGGTGTCAGTGTCCCTTTCCGTAACCCTTCCCAGTTAAAGCCTTCAAACCATCTGAAGGGAGGGAAAAATCCAATAGTTAGACAGGTGTAGCACAAAAAGAAAAGAAAATTGCTTGAACAACAGGTTTTATCTCCCACAGACTTTGCCTTCAAATCCCTTTGGAATTTTTCCTGTTATCTTTTTTGGGGATCAAGAAGGAAGAGTGTGCAGAGACCCCATGGTGACACCACCCAAGTGGAAATTGCCAATGCTCATATGGGAACCATTCCTTGCTGCAGGTGTCATGGAAGCAGCTCCTTCCCTTCCAGAGGGTGGATCCATCCCACAGGAGACCTTTTTTCCCTGTGGAATTGGGTTAACTCCCAAATCCATGCTCAAGGATGTCCCACTCGTGGTTTTCCTCAGGTTTGCTCAAGGTGGGTGGATGAGCCCTGAGCCTTCCCAAAAAAATATCCATCCAATCCATTCCTGCTGCTCTGGGCATGGGAGAAGATCCAGCACAGATGGATAAGAGAAATTCCTGGAATGGTTCTCTCACCTGTTCTTATCCCAAAAAACTCCTAAGACATCAAGTAACCCCTCCCATGGGACCAAAGGGAGGATGAATTTACATTATGGATAGAAAGTGGATTTTAGGAGAAAATTGAGGTGTTTGAAATGCCTCTATCTGGGTTTGGAGCTGATGGCTGCTGGAGAAGACACTTACTTGTGCTTTTGGATATCTTTCACTCCATTTTTCAAGTTCCCTAATCTTTCTGATGGATTGTCCCTGTAAGAGGAAGAACAAATCCTAAATCCTTCTGCCCAGCTCATTTCTTTGCAAACAATATCAAGGCTTTTTGTTTTATTCTTACATTCACTTACCTGCATAGTTTTTTAATTAAGTTAGCAGCATTTTTGGCAATCTTCTTTGGAAATTCAATCATGTCTATTCCCCTTAATATGATGTTATAGGTCTTCATGGGGTCTGGGCCTGAGAAAGGGGGACTTCAGAGGGCACAGGGAAGGAAAAAAAAGATTAAAAACTTGTCTTGCATAAAAATGTGTCTTTAAAACCAGCATTGAAATCTGATAAAATATACCCAGACAAGAAAAGGTAGATGTCAACCAGGAATGCTTTGCTTCCCATGATCCTAACCATTTCTCAAGGAGCTCTGGAATTCAGGGATGTTGGCTGCAGGGAAGTACCAAAAATAAGTTTTCCATGCTAAATTTCTTCTTCCCATGGCAGCTGCATCCCAACAGCCCGAGGCAGGAGGTTCTGAGCAGCATTCCCTGGCTTATCTTTGTGTGGTGGGACCTGGTTCCAGTGGGGAGTAATTGGCTTTCCATGGATGGGGGGCTGTGTGTGAAGGATGGGCAGGTGGAGGGGATGGATCTCCTGGGGGTGAACACTGAGGGATGAGGTGTGGGAAGCCAAGAGCAGCAGTGATATCCCAAATTAAATACAGGAAGGGATGGATGGTGCCTGATTTGCCTCCTCCTTTCCAGCAATGAGGAACTTCCCCAGCTGAGTGCAAACCCTTCCCCTTTTCCTACCATTTCCAGACCCTTCAGGGCCAAACCCTTCCTCTTTTCCCATCATGTTCAGCCCACTCAGAGCCAAATAAAAGATGATTTGAGTGGAAAAGCCACCGTGGAGTTCCCTGGCCCAGCCCTGCCCCTGCCCTGGCCTCATCAGGGTGAGAAGGGCAGAAATCTTGGGATGAATTTCGATGCCCATACCTGCCAGTCAGGAGCTCATACATCAGGATTCCCAGGGACCAGTAGTCTGCCGAAATGTCATGACCTTTGTTCAGGATGATCTCGGGGGCTACGTACTCCGGGGTGCCACAAAAAGTCCATGTTTTCTTTCCAAATCCTATTTTCTTTGCAAAGCCAAAATCGACCTGGGGGAAGGGGCAGGAGAGAGTTGGGGCAGGGCATCAGAGGGAATGTCAGCCGTGGGCTCTGCTCCTCTTGAAGTGAAGCAAGGCAGAAAGGAGGATTCCTCATGGGAATTTTCTCCCAATTAAAGCACCAAGGGTCGTTCCAGGACCAGGGAACCACAGTGACCTTTTTGCTGATTTATCTTTGGGAAAATTCCCATGAGGGAAGCAAACTCCAGCACCAAGGGTTTCTTGGGGGCTGGAATTGATATCACTCACAGCTCAGGTTGTTTTATTTTGCTTTTTTTCTTTTACATTTAAATTAACATGGGCAAGGAATGGTTTTAAGCTGTGAGAAGGCAGGATGGATGGGATACCGGGAAGGAATTGCTCCCTGGGAGAGTGGGCAGGCCCTGGCACAGGGTGCCCAGAGAAGCTGGATCCCTGGAAGTGCCCAAAGCCAGGATGGACTTTGGGGCTTGGAGCAGCCTGGAATAGTGGAAAGTGTCCCTGCCCATGGCAGGGGGTGGCAGTGGATGGGTTTTAGGGTCCTTCCCCACCCAAACCATTCCAGCATTCTGTGATTTAGGCACCTGCTGCCAAGTTTGGTTTCCTCTCCCACCATCAGGAGTGAAGCAGTACAAGGGCCCTCCCAGTTTGGCTGCTGGGATGTGCTGGGCTCACCAGCCCCTCTGTGGCCCTATGGCAGTGTCCCCACAGCAGTGGCAAGCATGGAAAATCAGATTATCCTGGGAAGTGGAGTCCTCTGGGGCTGGTCAGGAACCCACACGGTCACAGGGATCTGGGACACTCAGGGACATGCCTGAGGAGCTGGGGGCTGCTGAGGGACCAGCACAGAGCCAGTCCCGGATGCTCCTGGGGTGGGAGAAGGACAGCCCTGCACCTCAGAGGAGCCCCAGGCCCAGGGAAAGGCTGCAGAGGGTAAATCCCAATGTCACTCAGGAGGTGACACGTGGAGGCTGCCACCAGGCTGTGATGATGGGCTGAGTTACTGTCCCCAAAGTGCCTCCAGACCAAGACACAGAGCCCTTGGCCCCCCATGACCCCGAGGGGACATCAGCCCCTCCTGGACCAGCTCCTTTTAGGGCTCCTGTCCTTCTCTGGTGGCTTCCCAAGGGCCCACATCCTGCAGCACCTCCCACCAAGGGAACTATTTCTTCTCTCCTGCCTCTCTCCATGCTCTCACCAGGCCATTTGGGGTACCCCTAAAAAGCACAGTGTCTTTCCTGAGTTCTGAGGTCATTTTTTGCCCAGGATAGCCAGGTGGTTTTCTCCTGATGCTGTTTTCTCAGCATTCCAGGAGCATGGACCTGAATCCAAAGCCAGAATCACAGAATTCAGAGGATACACAGAATCACTGGGTTGGAAGAGACCTTAAAGATCATCGAGTCCAACCCAGCCCCAACACCTCAACTAAACCCTGGCACCCAGTGCCACATCCAGTCTGTTTTAAACACATCCAGGGATGGTGACTGCACCCTTCCCTGGGCAGACCATTCCAGAACTTTATCACCCTTTCTGTAAAATCTTTTTCCTGATATCCAGCCTATATTCCCCTTGGTGCAGCTTGAGACTGTGTCCTCAGTCAGCATTTCTCAGCTCAGCCATACCCTGAGCCCTGCTGGAAGTCAGGAAAACATCCTGGTGGTGATGACAACACCTTGCCCTGATCTCCTCTCAGCATCTCCTGATGGATCCTGGGGGGGACTTTGCTCCTCACCCCTTCTGGTCAAACCTGAGAGGATTTTTTTTGGCACTCACCAGCTTGGCATAACCTCGGTGATCCAGAATGAGGTTCTCTGGCTTGAGGTCCCTATAAATGATCCCTTTGGAATGCAAGTAGGCAAAGGCTTCCACCACGCATGCCGTGTAAAACCTGGTGGTGGAATCCTCGAATGAACCCCTGTGGGAAGGAGGGAGGGAAAAGGGGATAAAGACATTAGATGAATCCTTGGAAGTGGTTTCCTTCCCCACGGAATTCATTCTGCTGTTAAAACTTTTATCACTGCAGTAAAATCACTTTTTGACACCTGGAAAGTTCCTGGTGTTAAACTCACTTTTATATCTCAATCTAATTAAATTTCCATTTTTGAAAAAGCCTCTTTGCCTCTAATATCTGAAACTATTTTAAGATTTATTCTATAATTTAGAAATAAAACTTAGAAATCCTTGTCTTGTAAGCAAAAAGATTTTTTTTTCTAATTACAACTTTGGGGTTTGAGTACTAAAACTCCTCTGAGGAGTGCAGATAAGTTCTGTACTAATGTTCCTAACTGAGGCAAAAGGCAATAAAATCACAGCTGCTGGGACTTGAGAGTTAATGCAAATTCCAAACTGCACCTTTGGCTCCTTGTTTCTGAAGTTTTCCAAAGAAAACCACATCCCCCTGGCTGCTGGGGGCTGGCTGAGACCAGGAGGGTGTCTAAGCTAGATGGCAGCAGAACCTCAGTTTAAATCCCAGAGAGTTAAAGATGGAATTAGAAGGCTCTGACAAAAAAATCAGGAAAAATCCCACCCAGCACCTTCTAACTTTGCTCCAGTTCCCCTTTCAGTGAGAAAAAGGCTGTTGGGAAAAGGGAGAACTGGAGAAGAAATGGTTCTGTGAAATTAAAAGACAATTTAATCTTTCTGGCCAATCTTTCCAAATTTAATGGAATTCTGTTCCAGTGATGAGGCTATTCCAGAGCTACAATTCCCTGCATCTTTTCCTACTCTGTGGGCACATCCCACATGCTCCCAGGAACCCCAAACACTCCAAGGTGACCCATCCCAAGGCAGGAACTGTGGAGTTTTGGGCATGCATGATTTCCTAACTCATTTTTTTCCATGTCACTGCTGCATCCTGATGGACCAGTGCTCCTGGCAGAGTGTGGATTCTGATTCCCAATTGAATCAGCAGCCCTGGTGGGATATCTGGGCCAACAGACCCTGCACAGCTCTCAATTTCTCCCTGCTCATTGCTCTCAGTCCTGGCTGGGCCATAAATCCCTGGAAATATTTATGGATATTATTTAGCAGTGTCCATGTGGCAGAGCTGATAGTTGAGATTCCCACTCACAGAGAGAGGACTGCAAGCACAGGGGTGGGAAAAGCTCTGAGATGGGAAATGGTGATTTTAAAACTGTGACATCAAAAAGACCTGGAGCTGCTGGAGCAAGTCCAGAGGAGGCTGTGGAGATGCTCCAAGGGCTGGAGCCCCTCTGGAGCCAGGCTGAAGAGCTGGGGGTGCTCACCTGGAGAAGGATCCAGGGAGAGCTCAGAGCCCCTGCCAGGGCCTGAAGGGCTCCAGGAGAGCTGGAGAGGGACTGGGGACAAGGGATGGAGGGACAGGACACAGGGAATGGCTCCCACTGCCAGAGGGCAGGGATGGATGGGATATTGGGAAGGAATTGTTCCCTGTGAGGGTGGGCAGACCCTGGCACAGGGTGCCCAGAGCAGCTGTGGCTGCCCCTGGATCCCTGGCAGTGCCCAAGGCCAGGCTGGACAGGGTTTGGAGCAGCCTGGGATAGTGGAAGGTGTCCCTGCCCATGGCAGGAGTGGCACTGGATGGGCTTTGAGACCCTTTCAACCCTTCCAGCAGGAATTGTGACATTTAGCACATCCCATTGTGCAGGACAAGGCCCAGCTCACCTGTCCCTGAGAATTGTCCAGAGCTCTCCCCCCAGGCAGGCCTCCATCAGCATGTACAGGTACTTGCTGTCCTTGAACGTCCTGTAGAGCCTGAGGGTGGCAACCAGAAAATCACAAAGAAATCCATTATCTGAGCCCTAAACTCGCTGCTTTGACAGAGTTTAAAGAAGCTGAAATGCTCTTCCTCTCCCTCCCAGGAAGGAATGTAGAGGAAAAACTGCCTCAAAGGATGAGCCAGGCTTTGTGAACCCATCCCCGAGTTCTGAACTGTGCTCTTAAATCCCTGCTCTGTGCTCAACAGGATTTTCTAATAATATTAAATTAATTGAATTTATAGATGTGTTTAATAATATTAAATTAGTATGGTGAAAAAACACAGAGATTCTTTTTTTTTTTTTACTTTATTTTAATGTTCAGCTGCCTTTGTACTTCCTGTTCCATGTTTGGCTTTATCCACCCAGGCTTCCAGCACGGTGTGGATACACGGAAGGCTTCCTTGCAGATAGTCTGGATAGTAATTTTAATTTTTGTAAATTTTTTTGTAATTAATTAAGTAATTACTTTTTGAAATTAGTTTGTAATTTTTGGATAATAATTTTAACGATTTCTACATCAGAAAGGAATGTTGAGGGCAACTCCTGGTGCAATTCCTGCATTCCTGGCAGTTTTCAGGAGTTAAAAATTCCAGGAGTTTAAAATTCAAGAGCTTCCGTCACACAATGGAAATGAAACCAGGTGGATTTTGTAGATTCCAGCTCTTCCCTGCTCACCCCAGTTATTATTTTGACAGAGCTGTGGGATAGATCAGCAGGAAAACACTGCAGAATTTGGTTCCTTTGGAAGACATCCATTTCTATTTATATAAAACCAATGGTCAGTTATAACTGACCGTTAAATAATGCTAAAATTGGTGGTTTTATCAAAAATACCCTCACTTATTTCTTGCCACTGGGACAAAATATCATTTATCTTAATACACATTTAATCACCATTAAAGTTTACAGAAGACTTCAAGAATCCAAAATGTAATTTCATAGTTTTAATTGCTTGGTAATACAAATTACCAAGTACTGAAATACTTTCCTTAATTAAGGCAGCCCTGCTGAAAATTTTATGGGCATTAAATCTGACCTAAAATGCACAGATTAAAAAAAAAATCAAATTTTATTTATCAGCTATCATGGAAGCATAAAGTTTAGACACATGAAAGGACATTACTTCCTAAGTTTAAATGACACAATATTTTAGTAAGTTCTTTATTTATTTCTTTATTCCTTGAAATATTTGCACTTGTTTGTCCCCTGATCCAACCCAGAGCATTTTGTTCTTTTGGAGCTTTAGTTTATGTAGAAGTCAATTTTATTTATTCCTACTTGGCCTCTCCTTCTTTTGCCTGGTTTAATTCATTTTAATAACCAAACCCAGTTACTCTTCAAAGACTTTTTAACAAACAAAATTAATTAAGAAAACAATCAAGTTTTTCAGGAGTTTTGTCTTTCCCATTCTAATATCCCAGAGGTTGTGTCCTTGCTCTGAGATAATTTTAAACCCACCTTTTACCTATCAGCTCAAAACTGAATTAATCTACTGAAATATTCAAATTTCTGCTGATCCCACCCCCTCAAAAAATTATCCCAGCTGGTCCAAGAAATGGAATAAACAAGTTATTGAATAAAGTTGAATAATTTTAGGATAGATACTACAGGAAAACTTCAAATCCCTGCAGATGGGCAAGAGGAGAAGTTTGATAAATCAAACATTTTCTAGCAATAGCAAAAGGTTGGACTTTGTGATTCGGAAATCTTCCCAGAGCAGGGGTTCCATGGGATATTAAATATTAAATATAATTCAGGGATAGTTGTTATTGCAAAAGGTGGGAAGCACTGCAGGATATGGAAGGAGAAGATGCACAGGTAAAACATCCTTGTTCTGCTTCCCTGCTGAAGGATGAAGAGTGGGAATTTAATTTATCAGCCATGAATATCACTGGCTCCATTAAGAAATGTTTGGAGGCTCAGGTTCTATTTAGGAGTGGGTATTTTTGGGAATGGTGGCTTGGCTGGCCCTGCACTTCCCCTCTCATCCCAAAACAGCTCAGCCTTCCAAAAATCCAGAGGCTGGAACCTCCCACAGGGAATATTTGGCTCTGGCCTGGGTTAGAAGGAATGCTTCTGGATCCAAGAGCACATCCTGAAGGGAATGGCAGCTGGGCAGTGTCGGGCTCCAGTTGTCACCCATGAATCACAGGAGAAGCCATGGGCTCCAGGGAATCCCAGGGATGAGCCTGGGAAGGAAACACCCCCCTGAGTGCCCCAGCCTGGCCACGTGCTTCCCTTTGGGTTCATCCCAGGGGTTTGGTTTCACCCTGGGTTTGTTTGCATCTCCTGAGCAATTTCTGGGAGCAGGGCTGATCTCCTAAGGCAGAGAAGTTTTCCAGTATCTCTGAGAGTGGGATGAGGCCCCTTTGGCTTGGATGCTCTTCAAGGTGGCTCCAGGGATCCTCAGCACCCACTGCTCCATCCTGACCTACAGCATTGAAAGAACTCCCTCTCTGTCCTCACAGTCTTTGAAAAGCCAGGGAATTCACAGAATTCACAAAGTGACTGGGCTGGGTTGGAAGAGACCTTAAAGATCATCGAGTCCAACCCAGCCCCAACACCTCAACTAAACCCTGGCACCCAGTGCCACATCCAGTCTGTTTTAAACACATCCAGGGATGGTGACTGCACCACCTCCCTGGGCAGCCATTCCACAGCTTTATCACCCTTTCTGTAAAAAACTTTTTCCTGATATCCAGCCTATATTTCCCTTGGTACTGCTTGAGACTGAATGGTGTTATTAGGGTAGAAACAACCAAAAATGCCTAGTACCCCTTTTATTCCCTGAAGATGTGATTAGGTTTGGGGCAGGGACATGGTTTTAATGTGTTTGCCCGTGAGAAGTCCAGGGATGCTGAACTCGAGTCGTCAAATATTCCCTAAAGAGAAATGCTGGACACAGCTGCTCATTATCATGGCACTGTGTCATTTCAAAGGATAAAGCCTTGAATTCCAGCTTCCCTTAGTGGGAAGGAAAACTCAGAAATTGGGAAGGAAAAGGAAAAGTAACCTTGAGCAGGGGCAAAGCCAAGTCATGATAAATACATATCTATATTTATATATGTATATATAAATTCTTGACGGTAACTCGAGTGCCTAAAGGAGCTCCAAGAGAGCTGGAGAGGGAGTTGGGTCAAAGGACACAGGGAATGGCTTCCCACTGGGATGGATGGGATATTGGGAAGGAATTGTTCCCTGGGAGGGTGGGCAGGCCCTGGCACAGGGTGCCCAGAGCAGCTGTGGCTGCCCCTGGATCCCTGGCAGTGTCCAGTGTTGGACAATGGAACTTGGAGCAGCCTGGGACAGTGGAAGGTGTCCCTGCCCATGGCAGGGGTGAGAGTGGATGAGCTTTAAGGTCCCTTCCCACCCAAACCACCCTGGGATTCCACGTGGATCATCTGGCAGCACCAGCGAGCTCTGCCCAGCACCTTCCTCGTGCTCCACACCTCCATTCCCTCACAGGAGGGAGCTGAAGGCTTTTCCCTGCCACGGCTGATCCCTGTGGGGATCCCTGGCACGCTGAGGGCCTGGGGCAGGGGGAGGTACCTGACGATGAAGTCGGAGTGGGCGCTCTGCATGATCTGCTTCTCGGAGCGGATGTGCTCCTGCTGCCGCGTGTCCACGATGTGCCGCTTCTTCAGGATCTTCATGGCAAACGTCTTGGCCTCCTCGCTCTTCAGCTGCACCTGGACACGGCAGGACATGCCAGGGTCACACACAGGCCACAGCCCGGCTGGAGTCCCACCTCCCTGCCAGCAATCCCACCTGCCTGCCTTCCAGGAGTTCCTCCCACATCTCCAGTCATCATCCAGGTTGCTGACTGTATGCCTCATTGCTAAAAAAGCTGTTTCTAAACGCCATGATTTTTAGGGAAAAGCCAAATGTGGGTGTTGCTCTGGGGTCAGGAGATGTTGCCAGTTAACATCTGGCTTCCCCAGCCGCTTTCCACCAGGTCACCCCACCTGTGCTGGCTCTGATGGGAATTGCAGAGCTGGGATGCCTGCAGAGGATAAGCAGACCCGGCTTCCCAGCAGCTCTGGCTGGGAATTGCAGAACTGGGATGCCTGCGGAGGATGAGCAGACCTGGCTTCCCAGCAGCACTCCCTGCTCATGGCTTGGCTTTTCACCTTAAGACTCTACCCCCTATTTTTAGCCCAGTCCCCCAAGCTGAGGCTGTCAGGAGTTGTTTGCTTGCTCTCGGGGTAACCCTGGCAACTTCTGAACCCTGAGCCACCCCGAGGGGCAGGTCCCTATCCCAAAGCCAGCTGGTAGGCAGCCACCCTTCCCATCCTGGCCAACCCTCTCAAAGAAACCCCGTTGTTGACCTCCCAGGCCTCCAAGTCTGCTAAATTCCCCTGGCAGCTGCTCACAACAATATTCCAGTGAGGTGCTTTCCCCCCTGTCGAGCACAAGGTGCCATCTGGCAACTTCTGTTTGGGTGTCCTTGCAGGAATTTGGCTTCTGCCAGAGGGAAGCAGCTTGGCTGTCACTGAACCCCGTCAGAAACCCAGCCTGCCTTTAGGGTTAGGAGGCAACACTCACACAATCAGAATTAATTTAATGCCAGGACTGGTTTTGTATTGTTTTGCTGACAGGAATGTGGGTGCATAGGAGACACAGCACCTTTGCAGAACCATGGAATGTGCTGAGCTGGAAGAGCCCCTCAAGGATAATTCACTCCATCTCCCGGCCCTCAGACACATCAATAATCCCACCATGTTCCTGGGAATGTCATCCAAACTTCCCCCCCAGGCTTTTCCTAGGCCACACACCCTGAACTTGAACAGTTTCTTGTCCACCTGCTTTGCTCTGGCATAGTTCAGGGATCAGGGAAACACCAGGAGGGATGGGATCCTCAGGGAAACACCAAGAGGGAGGGGATCCCCATGGAAATATCAGGACAGAGAGTATCCTCATGGATCCCCATATAAACACCAGAAGGAATGGTGAAATGGGATGGACTTCAAGGTCCCTTCCACCACTCTGGAATTTTATGAGCAAAAAGGAGAGATGCAGCCTCTCTGGCTTTTCCATATCCTTGTTTCATAGGATCACAGCTGGATCCTCCTGTTGGAACCACTCCAAAATCCTTCCTTTGCTTTATGGAACTTCTGCAGTTCCCAGGACATACAGAGAACACCAGGCCTGATTTTTGTCTGGTGTTTAACACTGTCACAGAAATAAATATGGTTTTACACCTTGGTGCATTCTCAGGCTGGCTGGGAAAACAGGTATTGAGAAGATGAAACCCAGAGCTCAATGGAAAAGAGGAAAAAAAGAGTTATGTGTTTCTTATCCTTCCTCCTTCCCTGCCTGTATTCCCTATAAATCATCCCTATGTGTGTGATATACAGTCTGCAACTCCAGCAATTCCCGTGCTGATGCAATCCCAGCTGACCTTGGGAAAGTGGAAACTTTCATAAATATTTACCAGGATGCAGAACAAGCCCCCAGAGAAGGATTTATTTCTGTGACTGAACATTCCAGGATATTTCCAAGGGATGGAGGGACAGGACACAGGGAATGGTTTCCCACTGCCAGAGGGCAGGGATGGATGGGATATTGGGAAGGGATTGTTCCCTGGCAGGGTGGGCAGGCCCTGACACAGGGTGCCCAGAGCAGCTGTGGCTGCCCCTGGATCCCTGGCAGTGCCCAAGGCCAGGCTGGGCATTTGGAGCAGCCTTGGACAGTGGAAGGTGTCCCTGCCCATGGCAGGTGTGGCACTGGATGGGCTTTGAGTTCCCCACTCACCACAGTTTCCCTCTGTGTCCTTCTGAACTTCCACAACAACAAAGATGTTTTTCCAAGGGAGTTTTGCTTCCTGTGGAATTCTTCCAATAGAAGGAGCCAGAAATCCATGCTTTACTGAAAAATATGGCTATTTCCCCATGACATTAAAAAAGAACTGACTCAACAGCAGCACTTTAGGAGCTGAATTCCAAGTGCTCCTGCTTGCTGGCCATTCCCAAGGTCCTGCATTTTCCCTCTTTCCCAGCTTGATCTGGTGGAACTAACAAAAATAGCAGCAGCTGTTGCTGAGAGCAGCGTTTGCAAGCTGAGCTTTCCTAATCCTGACAGCTGCCCTGCTGCACACACAGAGTGACTGCTCCTGTCCCAGCAAGAGGGGACAGCCTGCTTTTCCTACTGAAGAGGCTCCTCTTCTCCCAGAACGGAAGAGAATTCCCCATAATCAGCCAGAGGAGTGGTCAGGGTCTGCTCCCAGGGAACAGGGACAGGAGAAGGGGAAAGGGCCTCAGGCTGGGCCAGGGGAGGCTGAGCAGCTTGGACAGCAGCAGGAATTTCTGCATGGAAAGGGTGCTCAGGCCTTGGCAGGGGCTGCCCAGGGAGCTTTGCAGTGCCCATCCCTGGAGGTGTGCCAGGAAGGGCTGGAGGTGGCACTCAGTGCTCTGGGCTGGGGACAAGGTGGGCACTGGGCACAGCTGGGACTCCATGGGCTGGCAGGGATTTTCCAGCCCAAATGATCCATAAGGATTTTTAGAGGCTTTTCCACATTTCCCCAAGGGCAGATCCAGCCTCTCTCCACGCCTAAGTTTAGCGAGAAATGATAATTTGCATATCCAAATTAGATTCCCTCTCCCTGCCTCAACCCCAACATTAATTTAGGATTGGCTACAGAACACGCTGTGCTGGGTTAGGCTGGAAAATAAGTCAAGACTTAAATAAACCCTACCTAAGACATGGTTCAGGGTGGCTGTGGCTGCCCCTGGATCCCTGAAAATGTCCAGGGCCAGGCTCGACAGGGCTTGGAGAAGCCTGGGACAGTGGAAGGTGTCCCTGCCCATGGCAGGGGTGGAATTTTGGAGCTTTAAGGTCCATTCCAACCCAAACCATCCTGGGATTTTAGGAGAAGATGGGAAGAAAAATAATGGAGTAAAAGTGAAGTCTAAAAGACACATAGTAGGCTGAATTTTGAAGGATGAATCCTTCAAAATTAATTCCAAGTGGGCAGCAGGGTAGAAACTGTCCATGACAGTGACTTAATTTTTATTTTTTTTTTTAGCAATCCAGATTCCACTAGTTGGGAAAGCCCTAAATTTCCTATCCAAACTGGAGCACTATGAGACTCCAAAAATAATTTGCAAAATTATATACTAAGAAGACACTCAAAAAAGCAAATTTAACAAATTTTAATCAAATACTCAACTGTGCTAAACCCCTTTAACTCCACATCCTGATCCCTGAACTGAAAACTGATTTTTGTTGCTTGACAACAAATACAGCCAAGTTTTTTATGAGTAAAGGGCAAAGATCTTAAAACATATTAAAAATTCTGTCTCCCTATAAAGCCCAGAGGTAAAAATGATTTTTGCAGAAATGTCTGGAAGCAAAAGGCTAAAAAGCAGTGAGGAATATCAAGAGTTTCATGCATAAAATCATTCCAAAGAAAAGTAGAGGAAGAAGGATTCTATGGCTAAAATACATGGGAAATGGAAAAACTCAGTGCTGTGGTCAAGGGTTTAATGTATAAAATCATTCCAAAGAAAAGTAAATAGAGGAAGAAGGATTCTATGGCTAAAATACATGGGAAATGGAAAAACTCAGTGCTGTGGGGTCTTAGAAATATCAAATAGAGCTAAACTCCAACAATCCCACATATGATCCTGCTCTGCTTCCCAGTTTGGATTTGTCTGAAATAAAAAACCTATTTTTATGTTTAATTCCTGCCTCCAGCCAAAGCTGAAATCTCTGGCTCAGCTCATATCCTGATCCAGCCTCTGCCCAGATTTTATGGACTCCCAACATATCCCATCTTTCCAAACTTTGCAAAGACCCTTTCCAGGAACAGACAAGCCCTAGGATGTGTTTCCTTCTACAAAGGATGCGTTTAGTTTCAACAGGAATTCAAAAACCAGGGGAAATGAAAACATGGCAGTGGTGTGATAAAAGTAACCATCTTGCACATGCTGGAGAAAGGAATACGCTGCAAATGTTGGGAAGGGACAGAAAAATGATCAGATCATCCCCAGGATTTTGCTGAGCTCGGAAAGAGTGACGATGTCAGATGAGTTTGGGATTTTCTTGGGCACCTGATCTCAAATTCCTCACTGAAATCCCCAAATCTTCCCCTCCTTCATAGCAACTAAAAGATCCATTCTTTCAAAAGCTAAAAAACTCACAGAAACCTGGGATAACTGAAGCTGGAAAATCCCTCCCAGGTAAGCTGTGCCCAGTGCCCACCTTGTCCCCAGCCCAGAGCACTGAGTGCCACCTCCAGCCCTTCCTGGCACACCTCCAGTGATGGGCACTGCAAAGCTCCCTGGGCAGCCCCTGCCAAGGCCTGAGCACCCTTTCCATGCAGAAATTCCTGCTGCTGTCCAAGCTGAGCCTCCCCTGGCACAGCTTGAGGCAATTCCAGACAATTAAGCCCAGAAATCAGGAGATTTTCAAGAGAAAAATGATCTTTCCAATAAAAAACTTTACATTACCTAGGAAAAGCAGCTGGCTTGGGAATTGGATACAGTTGGAAATTTCCACCAATAAATATCTGGATTCTGCATCTGTCAGCCTATCAGAAGACAATTGCACCGGGTTTTTCCTCGTTATCTAATTAATTCACTAACGGCTTTGTTTACAACACAGGCTGGAGGCTGGAAGAGATTTAATTGCACTTCAGAAGCTGGGGCCAGATTTCTCTTAAAACACAAATAAAGATGAAAAATTCCATTGTGTCCACTTTGTACAGAGCCCATAAAACATGGCTGCAACATTTTATGTGCATGTTTTTCTTTGTGTCTTTAGAAATCCCCATACTGCAAAGGAATTTTACTTTTTGGAGCCACCAGGAAGCCAGAAGGAGTGCAGAAGGTAAGGATATGATTTTTAGTCTCTCTGTGCTTACCTATCACCTATAGGCACCAGTTCCATGGAAAAATAACTCCAATCCTGGACATTCAGCTACTCCAATGTATTTATTTCAGAGCTGTCAAAATAATCTTGATTTAAACCCAGAAGAACTGACCTGGAGCAGATGCTCAGGAGCAGAGGACTTGAGTGAAAAGGAAATTAAAGAACAAAGCCAAGAGCAATAAAGGTGAGAGCAGAGATGATTTCTGAGGGCTGCGGACAGCTGTCCTCCATCCCTGTCACATGAGGTGACATTCCCTGTGCCAGTGGCACTTGAAATTCCTGTTTTCCTAACGTTAAGCCTGGATCCCACCCCAGAAGATGCTCAGCTGACATAAACCTAGGAGGCTGAGGTGTAAAAAGGAGTGGATGCATCCCAAAAAGCCTGCTCCTGCCATTTGCTGTGGTTTCTCCAACCCTGGATGGTTTATCCCTCAAGAAAAACCTAGATAAAAGTCAATTGCATAGCCCAGTTTGGAATGAAGAGGATCATCCATAAGGATGTTGGAAGAGGCACCAGGGAGCCACCAAAAACCTGAGCAAAAACCACTCATTCCAAAATTTTGGAATGTTTTTCTGAGATACAGAAAACAAAACTGCCTGGAAAAGCAAGACAAAAGGGGATTTCCATGTGTAATATCCGTGGAATCAAAAATAATTTCTATTTTAGGCTGTCTGACCTAAAAGCCATATCCTTGTGCACGGATACATGGAAAGGGCGACCTCTCCAAGGCACCAGTGTTCCCAGAGGTGTCTGGAAAACCACATCCAATGGGAATGTTATTCCTTCTTGGCCAATCCCAGCCCCAGACATTCCAGCTGCGCCCCCAGCCACCACCAGTTGCCCTCTCCAGTGGTGATGTTCTGAGGCTTTGTGCCCAAAGCTATAAAATCCCTTTTCCTTGCCACATCCTTCACTTTTTTGATCCATTTTACTCCTGGAAAGCACAAAAACTGTGAATATTTTCCAGGAACATTGTTTCATTTCCACATTCAGGCAATAAAAGAGCCAATTCCTTCGATATATTTAACATTTTTAGCCCGAAGCAATAAACCATATTTTTAATGGAGGAGGTGGAAGCATGAGGCAGCAATTCCAGGCTCAATTTTGACAAAAGGAATATATTCTTTGCTTTATAACAAAATTTCTTTCTGTGGTAAAGAAAAACCAACAAAATCTGGTGTGTTGAGCTACACATTTAAGTATATTTTATCTGTGTGCAGTTCAGAGCTACAAAAAATGAGCTTATCCAGCATTTTCCTGCTCAGGAGAGGGGCACCCACCCCAGAAGAAAACCTCTGGGAATGTTTTGCCCACCTCAGGTGGTTCCAGGGCTTCTTGGAGGCTTCTGAGGTGTGAACATCTGCTCAGAATGGAATATTTCTACTCGAGCTGACACCTTGAAGGGACAGAGCACCTCCTGCTCTTCCTCTCACCTGGGCCAGGGCCTCACATCACCAGGGTGGAGTTTTGGTCACTTTAAAGGTGTCCATGTCATGGCCATGGCCATGGCCACTGGTGAGGGTCCCACCAGCAACCCCTCATGGAGACAAACTCGTGCACCTCCCCAGGAACACCTTGAGGTTGGCAAATCCCCTTAAAAATTAACCCAAAACCTTCACAAGGCTCCAACCAAGCCCCAGACTGGTGGGTCCCCTCACTAGAGGGTGGAGAAGCTGGATGTTAATTTAGGGAGCAAATCCCTTTTGTCACGAGAGGAGGGAGAGACTTCAAAAGAGAGGTTGAGCACGGCTTCCTGCTCTAAAGCATCCTCAGCAGGTGACTCCTTCAAAATACTCATAAATTTAATACTCATAAACAAAATAATCATACACTAAACCCCAAAACCCAGGAAGGGACCAGTTTTCCCCCAGATGTTCTTTCCTCCACAGGATTTCACATCCAGCCAGGAAAAGTCAGGAATAAACCACAGGGAAGACCAAGCTGAGCTCTGAATACCAAATTTCCTCTTTACATCACAAATAACCACCAAAACCACCTCATTTTTCCCCTTTTACTATTCTTCAGCTCCCACAGGGTTATGGAGTGGAGGTTTTGTGGTGGCAACAGTAACTCTGTTCCCCTTGTGCCCGGGCTTGCAGGAGTTCCTAACATACTGCGGGAGTGTCCGGTGTCCAGAGCTCCTCCGTGGTGTAACCCAACTCCCTCTTCCTACTCCAAGGTTTTGCGTTGCCTTGGTGCTGCAAACAGCTCGCCTCTCGCTCTGGATCTGCTTTAAAGGAGACCACAGAACTCCAAAGCTCCAAGCAGGCTCGGATTTTATCTTTTCTCTACAGTTCTGCACAAAACCAGGCCCTGTCGGGGATGTATTGTCATGGGTCAGGTGCTGAATGTTAACTTTGAGGATAAGCAAGTGCAACCACTCTAGACCTGAATAAAAAATGTGTAGGAGAGGCTTTCTAGTGTTACTCTGGATCTGGTTAAATAAGATTTTAGGTTGCTCTTCCAATCCCAGCACTCAGCCAATTCTCCAGGTTGTTTTTAAAAGGCCATAAATCAATGTCATAAACCACTTAAGAGAGAGAGGAGATGTGTGCTCCTCTCTCAGCCTAGGACATAAATCCTCCTTGGCTACTGCATAGCATTTATTGGTACATTTTTTATGTCTCAGGAAATGTAAGTCAGCTTTCTTCACTAGATAATGCCAGCAGATCATTTTTCTCAGGGTTATTGGGGTGTAATAACAAAGAAAATTAAGCCTTTAACACAGCAGTTGTATGAGGATGCCACACAAAGAAGAAGAGGTCACCTACCAGCTCCACTCTCCCGAACCCTCCGACTCCCAGGGTGTCGATGATGTTGAAATCCGACAGTTTCAGGTTGGCAAAGAAGGCAGCTTCGGCTTCGTATCTGGAGGTTTTGAGGCGAAAAAATGGAAATTTCTTAGAGGTGCAAACCTGAGCAGTGCGCGCTGCCGCCCCTGAGCTGTGGGAGCCTGGGCCAGCCTTTACCTGCTGCACTTCCATCTCAGCTCTCAAAATTCACTTTTAGCTCAGCATTCTGCTGCTCCCAATCCCAGCATGGTTCCAGAAGGAAAGGTTTTCCACGGGGGAACAGCAAACATCCCTACTGAGGGTGCAAAGCCAACGCCTGGCACCGCAATCCAGCTCCCAAGGCTGGGCACTTTCTATCCATCTTCTCCTGGGTGAGGTTTGCTTGTAAATATTTTGGTGCCTTTAAGGATTTTTGCAAGATAGAAGTCTCTCTTAGGAGTTTCTCATATCCATAGGCTGGCAGCAGTTTCTATAAATGTTTATTGGAAGTGGCAGGATCACTAAAGGTCCCTGGAGAGAAATCCCAGCCAGGTTTTATGAAATCAGATCTGATAAGCTGCAAATGCCTGAAATGAATGACTTCAGGCACAGCTCAACATTCCTATAAGGATATCTTCACTTGTTCTCCTCCTATAAACCCACTCAGAGCAGCCATCCCAAGCCAGGAGGTCCCAAAATCCTGATGCTCTCTGTTTATCCCATGGCCAGCTGCCCCACAACACCACGTGCCCGAGCAAGGAACACGCAACTCCAACCCGTGCAAGCCTGCCAGAATCAGCTTCCCATGCCTATCCATGACCATAATTCCTCCAAAATAGCTCCTTGTTAAGGTTTAGGGTATTTTTAGAAAGGCTTGAGGGGAAATGGATGAGCAGGATCCGCCCCCTCCATAAAATGTGACATTTGTCTGCTGGAGAGTCCCTGGGTGTGTCCGACCTTTGGCTGTGGGTGACTTTATGGGAAAAAAGTTGGCTGGATTATGGAGGGAGGCCTGGAAGGTGCAGGGCTTCATTTTAGCTGGATCAGCTTGCAATTAACAGTAGGGCATAATCACTGGAGGCTTTGCTCATGCAGGGTAACAGCAGTGGGAAGATGAGCCACCATCCCACTCCTGTGGCCACCTGGCCAGCTTTGGGACATTCCCACACTGATTATTTCATTAACAGATTGCCTTCAGACCACCCCTTCTGCTCTATTTAAAACCTCAATGCCAATGGGGAGAGAGAGCAAAACTCCATCATTTTCTAAGTGAAAAGGGAAACCTACAAATAGCAGTCCAACAAAGTGAAAGGTCACATCACAAAGCCCCAAATCTGAGGCAATAAAGCATAATTCTCTCCCAGGGGGTGCTGTCAACAAATGACTTCAGCTCTGCTTTATTTTTTATGCTGTCACCAGATCCTGTTGGTGACCTTGCTCCTGATGCATCTGACTTTGGAAGCCAATCAGCTCAGAGCCCGCTGTGAACTTGGGATAACCTTGTGTGCCACAGCTGCTCATTGATCCCTCCGTGCTCATCACGAGGTGAACGCTGAGCTGGCACTTAAAAAGGATTTAAATGTCCCCTTTCAAAGCACAGCAGAGCCATCATTTCAGGGCTGACAGAGCAGTGAGCGCCTCTCATTTCCATGATGAATGGACAGAGCAGTTGAATACTTTTAATGATTTCTGATTGCCAGGAAGATGAAATCCCAGTGTGGAAAATTTCCTGCCAACACACAGACAGATGTAAAATTTCAGGGCCAGGGTCACACCATGGTTTGGGTTGGAAGGGACCTTCAAGACCATCTGATTTCAACCTCCCTGCCATGGGCAGGGACACCTTCCTGGATAAGGAAGCTGAAATATTCTGGATTTGCATTGGAACATGTCAAAAAAAACTGTATTATTTTGCTTAGAAAAATACTTGCTGCATTCTTGGGATTGCTTTGAGAATCCCTTGGCTAATTCCCTCTGCCACACTCCTTGGATGTAGTGAGAACACACAAGTGCAGCACAACAGATGAGACAAATTGGATGCATTTTTTTTTTCTAAATGCAGTACAACAAGCCTCCAAACCCTCAAAGAAATGCCAAAAACATGCAGTGAAACCAAAACACAGGTAAAATCAAGCAAATAAGCCCTTCCCATGCCCACTAACAGTCTCACTGGAATTCTGTTTTATTCCCAGCTACAAAAGTCCAAGTCCACTTAAACACCAAATTCCTGTAAATTAGGTTGTTATGCATTCCAAACCTGCTAAGACAGAGGATAAACATCTTCAGAAAAAAGAGGAAAATGCAAATATTCCCAAGCTAAATCAGAACCCAGGGGTATGATCCTCATCATGAAGTTTAGAATTCCTTCCAAATTCCTGAAGCTGAGCGTGCTGCTCCCTGACAGAAACTCCCAAAGTTGAGCAGCGTGAGCTCCTTGCTCAACAGAACAATGGTAAAAAACATCTGTGGTGTTTGATTTTACCTCCCAAAGTAAAGAGGCACTGGGAGGGCAGTACTAAGGAATGGAGAAGTTGATACGTTAATATTTTTCTGTAGAAAAATGCTCAGTTCTGGGTCAGGATAAAGAATCTGCAACAGTCTGAAATGTTTGGGGTATTAACAGGCTGGCTCAGGCTGGAAGGGACCACATGTGGTGTCACCTCCCTGCTCCAGCAGGGCCATCCCAGAGCACAGGGCACAGCATGGTGTGCACACAGCTCTGCCACAGCCCCAGGGAGGAGAGCCCCCAGGATGTGTGGGCAATGTGCTCAGGGAAGCAGCTCCACAGAACACAGCTGGGATGAGAGTAGGGATAGTTTGACCCCACTTCTGCAGGATGAAGTGGGAATAACTCATCCCTTTGCGGGACAGATCCACCTCTGCTTGGGCAGGGTGCTTTTCTCCACTTTGGAGATGCCACAACCTCATACCATTCCTCTTTAATCAGAAAGGCAGTTTTATTGTAAATCCCAGCCTTATGCCAGTCCTTGGAGACTTTCCAAATAATCAAATGCTTTTCTGACTCTGGAAGAGTTCAAATTCCTGAATTAATTGATGGGAGGAGTGCTGGGAAGACACCTTGGAGGCACAAGTGGCATCACAGGCACACACTCGAGCTTTGCAGACACAAGGCCTGAACTTCCTGCACTGGAATTTCTGGGCTTGTCTCCAGTGGAATTAGCTGTAATTAAGAAAGAGCCTTTCCCTGGATGTTTTGGTAATTGTGCTGCTCATCCCAGGTCAAAATGCCTGGAAAATTCTAGCCGGAAGTGCACAAAAAGAAAATATGCAGGAAATGTGTGATCCAACAGCAATGAACAGTCTGTTCTTTAATAAAGAGTTTTTAAAATGAAGGCTGAGCTTTTCAGAGGAGCTGGTGGGACACCAGGAATCAACTCCTAGTGTGCTCCTAATGGAAATTTTTGCTTATTGAAGCAGGTTTTTGTCACCTCCTGAGACTAGCCCACCCTTGGCAGAGCTCACAGCCCACTCCTGAAGCTGACAGCAGAGTGGGACCTCAGAGAGCAGCACGGGAGATGTTCAGCTCTGAGTTAGGCAGGAGCATCCTGCAGAGCCTCCAAGCTCTTCTCCCAGATTTCCTGTGAATCTGAATGGCAGAAATCTCCTGAAAGCTCCTCTGGAAGAGCTGGGGCTTGGGAAATTCTATCTTCCACTGTCCCAGTCCTTTGAAATGGCAGTGCAGGAGCCACAGCCAAAATATCTGGGCAATGCTGTGCCCAAGGGGAGAGGAAATCCTGTGGCTCCTCACACTCGTGGAGGTTTCCCAGAATTTAAATGAGCCACTGCCTTCTAGGATGGTGATTGCTCTGAGAGATATTTCAAGCTTTGCATCCTAAAACTATGAACAACAACAAAAATAATGAAATAATTGTGTTACCCAGGCAGCAGATAAACAAGAAAATGTGAGGAGCAAAGGTTTGCAATTACCCAACTGCTCAGCTCTGCTGAAGTAGCTCCTGATTCCCATCCTGACCGTGTTGGGAAACATCAGACATCTGTTAGCAAACTGTCATCTCCACAGAAAACTTGGCTCCTCTCCACCTGCAGGCTGCCAGCCAGTCAGGAATTGCAACCAAATGAGAACCACCTACCTTGATCCGAGCAAACGCCACCAGTTTGGGGGGATTAACCCAGAATTTGGAAGCTCTCCTCACTGCCAGACACCAGCTTTGTTTAACAAGTAGCCTCTTACTTGATTTTTTGGACAGTCCAGTCACTACCTCACCCTTCACTGAGGAAATGCATTTCTGAAGATGGAAATTATGGAATCTCTGAAAAATTGGGGAAAATGAAGCTGCAACACCTGGATGGTGATGATCAGAGCCAGCCTCCAAGGAGACACAGGTGAAGTGAGCCTGAGATCCACAGGTGGGGTGAGGAGGGAAATATGTCCCAAAACTAAACCTTATTTCTGTGCCCACTGCAAGCTCCCTCCTTATGATTTTAAGATACAGTGAGATTCTAAAGGGGTCAGAGAATCATGGAATAGTTTGGCTTCGAAAAGACCTTCAAGATCATGTTGTTCCAACCACCTTCCACTAGACCAGGCTGCTCCCAACCCTTTCTTGAACACTTCCAAGACAGGCCAGCCATAATTTATTTCTTATTAAATGCTGCTTCAGCTGATGGGGCACTTAAAAAATCTGTGTAAAAGAAAGCAAAAATTCCCCCAAATCTTCACTTATGTGACTATTCTTACTCTCCATCTGACTGCCCATATTTTAGCTGGGATGAAATGACCCACCTGGGTCTGGTCCATCCATGGGACCCTGCCTGCCTGGTACCCTGAAATCATGTAAAGCTCTCTAGATTGGATTTGTGCTGTGTCAAATTTGAGTGAAGGTGAAAGTGATGTAAGGAGGAGCAGATGCAGCAAATGGTGGCAGGGCTGCCACAGCTTCCCTTCCCTTCCCTGCTGGCTCCAATGACTGAAAAGCTCAGGATCACATCTTTCCCAGGGATTTGGGGCAATGGGGAATCTAGGAAGAGGTGAAAGTGAAAACAAAAGCACCTCATGTTATGTCCAAATGAGATGCTGAGCTTCAGCTGTGCCCTGTTTGACAGGGCTCAGGCAGGGGAATGACACAATGTCATGCCACAGGGCATTGACACAACCAGCAGGATCCAGAGCCTGGGAATGCCTGGAAGCAAATTCCTAGGAGGCACTGAGAGCAAATCCCTATTTCTTTGTGGTGTGTTGTCACTCATCCTCTCAGAGGTCCCACCCTAGGTGCAAACCCTTCTTATCCAGCATTGCCTCTGGATATCAATCCATGGGGTGAGGACTTCTGGAGGGAATTGTTCCTTGACAAACCTTTTCAGCAGGAAAAAACAACCAGGACATGAACCCAACCCTTGCTGGGAAAGGCCAAACCTGCTCCCCAGACTTCTGCAGGATCTGTGCACCCCCAGGTCTCATGGATTAGCTGGAAGGGGATGGTGGCCCCAAAATGCCCCTCGGGCCTCGCAGGCAGTGAGAGCAGGGAACAACAACGTCCTGCATGTACAGATGATGCCTTGAGAAGGCTGACCCTGAACAGAGGCCAGACAGAGTTAAAGAATAAAGCAGGGATTTATTTAAGGCCTCCATGGATCCACCTTGGGCAGCACAAGAGCCCAGCCAAAACCAAAATGGTCCCAAAATGGACAACTGGTCATAGGGTCTCTCACTGTGATCAGTTCTGCTCCATTTTCATCTTGGAGTTAATTATCCAATTCCAGCTCCAGCCCATGCAGTCCCATCCTGCTTGTTTTTCTCTCTTCAGCCCATGTTGTTTGTGCTCTTGGGCCTGAGATTTAGATAATTCGTCCTTGGTCCCCAGTTGCAGAAGGAATTGTTTTATCTCCCTGCTCTGTGAAAAGAGCTCACCATCCCTTAATGTGAAGCTCAGACCCACACACTAAAGTATCACAGAATCTGAAAAATACACAAGCTAAAACCTGAGGCATCATGGGAAAGGCCTTTGTGCTCATTCCTCTGCATACCACATGTCCATCTCCTCATGATGCACAAATGCACCTGGGAACTTCCCAAAGTTCCTTTCAGGAAAAGCTGCCATGCCAAGGAAAAGCCCAGCTCCTTGCCTGTTTCCTTACCCATCACAAACATTACAGAATAGCTGAATTCATTCCCAGCTCTGTCACGTTATTGCCATTTATGAGCTCGCTCACAAATGCTGATCCCAAAATTAATCCAGGATATTTCTATCAATAATTCCTTCTTGGGATTAGCTACCCTATAATGCAAATCCAGTTCAGGGAGGGATGGGTGCTACAGTGCCACCCACTGATCCTGGCTGCTCAGAGAGGATTTACCTCCAGATGAGGATTTGCTGCCCTGCCCCAAGGAAGACCAAGAAGCAGACATCTAACTCATCTTCTACTCTATTTTTTTTTTAATTGCAAACCACACCAGAATAGTGGAAGGATGGATCTGTGGATGGATCCAGGGCAAATAGACGGAAATAATAACCCAGGTCAGGTATTCTCCTTCCAGCCCACCCTTCTGAGGTGGCTTTAACTCCTAATTTAGCTGCTTCTCTCACTGCCTTCCACATCTGATACCTTCAAAAATCCAAACCAAGAGCCTTTTCCTTGGGATTCTTAAAAGCCATGTGCTGGTGGTGCCACTGGGTTTGAAGCTGCAGTTGCTGAGACCATTGCATGGAAAAGAAAGGCTGGATTTTTTTTTCAAGTCCATGGTTTAAGGGCTGGGAATTTCTCTTGGATGCCCCAGCACCTGAACTCACACCCTTTCACAGCAGGAGAAAACTGCACACCCCTGTTTCATATTTTCTTGCAGAAAGAGAGCTCTGAGTGGCAGCTAAACCAGACATTAAAGCCATGGCATCTCTAACTTCCTCTGGAAGGGGAACTAGATCTGAAATTAAAAATATAGAGTTAAAAAAACTCACAGGTTCCTTTGTCCCCTCATCTTTTTAAAAGCAAATCACTTTTCAGTGAGAGCTCAGCACCACAAACACAATACTGTGCTGTTGCAGCAAGCTGAGCTCATCTCAGGTTAGTTCAGTAGTTAAACAAGGAGATTTGTTGGCATTATGAAGCTTTGAAGACTTGGATGTTGCACAGTTCTCACCCAGAATTGTAACTGAACACACTGAAATGCAGCCAAAGCAGCTCAGAAAGTCCTTCTCCTCATCCAGGCTCTTTGAAAAGTCTGGATTTTCTGAAGTGAGGTTTGTTGAAGCCCTAAAAGTGCCAAGAGATTTGTGATAGCTCATTAAACATCTTGTGCTGCTGGGTTCAGTGCCTCCCACCCCACAGTGGGACCTCATCTGAGAGAAAACCCCTTCAAATGAACATTTCATCCTTTTTGCCCCCAGATATTCACGTAGGATCCTCTCCTCTTGTAACACAGAAAAGTACATCACTCCCTTTAAAGCTCACAACAGCCCCCAGGAATCTGAGCTCCCAAAATCCCAGCCCTCCACTTCCCAGTTCCAGCACCCAAGTTGTGGAATTGTCCATTACACATCCACAATATGCTGATGGGCCAGAAAAAGCCACAATTTTGGTGGAAGAGCCAAAAAACCCAGGATAGAAAATGCCAACTGATGGGAACTCCTTGGAGACCTGAGCCCCAGTGCTCTCAGGAGAGCACAAGGAGGGTTTTTAGGGAACACAATCCTTGATTTTCTCTGGAAGTCACAGGGAGATCACCATGGAAATGTGAGTTTCTTTTCCAGATGCACATGTTCATCCTGAACTCCTGAGGAAACAGCTCCATGCTTCCAACAGGACTCTCCCCACCTCCTGCACTGGGAAGTGCTGGATTCAGCTCTGGGTAAAACAACATTTGTACTGTTCCTCATGCCAAAATGTCCTGAAATAGTTCAAACAAGACACCCTACAGAATAGTCTGATTAAACCCCCCAGATTTTAATCCATTTTAATTAAAAGGGGCGGAGGGAGGATGTGGAGTATTCCTTCCTCTGGTGGAGTTTCCTGTTCTGTGCAATATTAAAGGATATTGCTTAAGGATGGGGGTTGTTCCTTCTCTTTTCCCTCCCTTTTTCCTCATCTCTTGTTTTAACCATGGATGATTTTAGCTAGAGGCCAAAGAAATTCCTCATATCACATTCTATCCTGGCCCAGTGAACAAAATCCTGAGGAAAAGCAGAAGACCTCTCACGGCACCTCAAGTGCTGCACTCAGACCTTGACAACCTAATTTCATTCCAACAAACAGAATATTTGATATAAAATGGAAGAGCAGTAAAATGTTATTTATCAACAGCCAAATAAATTCATATTCAAATAATGGATTCCTGGGCAAATTGGGGTTTAAATCCCCAGATTCAGAAGTTTCAGATTTCTGTGGGAGCACCCACCTCCCCAATTCCTAAAGGAATAACACAAAGGCTGTGGAAAATAAACCTCCCACAGTGATCTTTAATGCCCTTGAATAATTTAGAAGGGGGAAAAATTTGTATTTTGGTGAGGAAGGAGACAATTCCCTGAATTTCCTCATTTGCTTTGGATTCAACAGGTTGGATCTATAGACAAAAAAATCTCTTTGGAAAAGAAGGCATCAAGGGTGTATCCTTTCGCTTTTCTGACTGAATTCAGAGACAATACCTACAGATCCCTTGGGGATTTTTTTCCTTTGGAAAACATCAAGGGGAACCCAGGCTGCTGTGGATACTGAGGAAAACAAGAATTTTCCATTAGAATTCCAAATGAACTCTGCAAGGCAAATAAATCCCAAACTGGATTAGAAGGTACCATTGAACAACACCAAAGGTATTTTAGGGAAAACTGTTGGGATTCATTGGGAAAGAGCCTCAGGTCCACCCTTGGAAAATCAGACATGATCTCAAGGAAAGCTCAGCCTAATTAGACCTTGAAATTGCTCAAATCACAGTTGTGCTCTACAAAATCTCCCCAGCTAATTGCAAAGTGCTAATTAGATCCCAAGAAGCCAAAAAATGGCTCAACTGAGCACATCAACTCCAAGGAGCCCTTTTGCCTCCAGCCTCCAGGCAGGACCTGCATGGAAAAGGTCACCATAGCAACTTGGTTGCAGCTTTCTCTTCTTAAATTTTTTAAGGAATGTGGGGAACAGATCAATAAATTGATGATGTCGGACACATTTATTTCTCCAACTCACTGTTGGACAAATGTAATGTACTTAATGTACATTTGTTCAAGTCCCAGGGGTTTCAGCTGTGTCAGTGTTTTGGCCTTGGTTCTCTTTTCCAGTGGTCCAAATCCTCTGGGAGAAAACCCCTTGCAAGAGGGATTCCAGCTTGGCAGCTGCTAAGAGGCAGAGCTCTACCTTGGGAGAACTTGTGTTCCTTCTCCAAGGGCTGCTGAGGGGCATTTCATGGAATCACAGAATGGTTTGGAATGGAAGGGACTTCAAAACCCATCCAGTCCCACCCCCTGCCATGGGCAGGGACACCTTCCACTGTCCCAGGCTGCTCCAAGCCCCAGGGTCCAACATTGGGCACTTCCAGGGATCCAGGGGCAGCCACAGCTGCTCTGGGCACCCTGTGCCAGGGCCTGCCCACCCTGCCAGAGAATAATTCCATCCCAGTATCCCATCCATCCCTGCCCTCTGGCAGTGGGAAGCCATTCCCTGTGTCCTGGCCCTCCATCTTTATCCCTCTGGCCAATGCCAGAGTGCTCCAGCTGTGCTGCCACTGCTGGTGGAAGCTGTTCCATCTGGCATTTTCCATCCTAATTGACTTGGGAAAAAAGAGGTGACATGGAAGAGGAAGGCATGAAGGGCAGGAATATCACATAAAATCCTATTGGAAAAGTGGGAGCAAGCAGGAAGCAGATTTTCCCTCACAAAAAGGGGCTTGGTGCTCCCCTTGTTCACTCTGGCAGAGAGATGGAAGTGTGGGAAGAGCTCACTGAACCCGGGTTCCACATAACCAACCCATCCTGAGATCTCCCTGCTCCAAATCCACTTCTAATTGGAGTTACCTGCCGAGATTTCGCTTTTTTTTTTTGTATGAGCATCGCTTTGGAAAGCAAAATCAAGGGCTTGGGCTATGCAGGTCCTTTTGGCTCCACATGGGATGGACTCTGCAGAGGCAGGAAGAATTCAACACCTCCACACACACAACCTTGACCTGGCAAAAATCAGGAAAAGGCAGAAGAATGAAAGGTCCATTTGGAGAAAATCTGGAGAACCAGGAAAACCAAAGCACCTGTGCATGCACAAACATCCAAGAAAGGTCTAAGGGTGAAGAACAGGATAATTAGAAGGTCTCAGCTCTCAGGAAGATTATTTTGGCACAGGGGAATAGCAGGGCCATCTCTGGGATGACAGAATTACACCCTCAGAAGAGATGTTGGAGACAGGAAGGCTACACCAAACAGCCTGTCCTTAAAATAAAAGAGCAATTTATTGTGCTAGATCAGCTTAACAAAACAAATTATCAAATCAACTGTAGATGGAAATTCCAGGGTAAACAAGGCAGGAGGGAATTAGGATGAGATTTATGGCCATTCAAAGGATGGGCAAGGGTGGCTGTGATCTGGTTTGGGTTGTAAGGGACCTTAAAATCATCATGTGATGGGCAGGGACAACTTCCACCTGCTCCAAGCCCTGTCCAACCTGTCTTGGACACTTCCAAGGATGGGCAGCCACAACCACATGATAGATAAGAAAAGATAAGCCAGGCCCAATTCAAAGTCCTATCCTTGGGAGAACCTCCTTGTAAGAGAAAAATCATGATCTAACACTGCTGGAGAGAGGTTTCATATAAAAGCACCACAGAAAAAGTCACAAAAGGGAATTGGAAGAGCAGCTGAAGGAGCTGATGAGGAGAATGAAACCTCAGCAGTGGCACGTGGGGATCTGGACACAGCCAACACACCCAGCGTGGTTCTAGAGAGGCCAGCAGGAATTTGGAGTGGCGGAGTGGCAGCAGGAGCCAGGATATTAAAAGCAAGAGCACCCTTCAACTATGAAGTCTTTTCAAACAAATCAAGAAAGAGGAAAGAAGAAAGAACCAAATCATGTCCAGTTGAAAGGAAAAACGCCATAAGACAGAACAAAAAAAGGCAAATAACAACTTCAAAAGGCTTCAAACCAAATAATAAACCCTTCCTGACCACAGCAGCAGCACAAGCCTGACCATGGGCTGTAGAGACCCTACAGAGACCCTCTGGAAAGAGCCCACAGAGGAGAACAAAGCCATGTGGGAGAAGCTCAGTGCACTTTTTACCCCTGGACTCAGCGTGGAAGGTCTTGGGGAGAGCCTCCCAGCACATCTTCCTTCCCAGGGAAGCTCCAGGAGAACACCACTGAAGTGTCAGGAGGGGACCCAAGCCGACCAAGGGACCAGATGGGCCTCCCCCAGCACTTCTGTGTGACCTGCAGGATGGAAGTGGCTTTTTGATGGGATCCAGAGCCCTCTGGTCCCCTAAAGCCAACATCTGTCCTAACAGAAGCACTTGACACATGGATAAATCGGAGTTCTTTGGGGAAGTGCCAAGGAGCTTCCCAAGACTACTGGAGCTCTTTGAAGGAGTCCCCAGGCACATGGGAAGGAGAGATCTGCTGGATACAGTTGGCTTGGATTTCCGAACGGCATCTGATGAGGTTTGAAAGGCTCTTACAAAAAGGATATAAGAAGAAAGGTCTGTGCATTGATTAAAACAACAAAAAAAAAAGGTTCAAAATAGGAAATGCACGGCTCATTTTCCTAATGGAGGGAGGCCAGCAGTGCTCAGATCCTTCCTGTTTAACATCTTTAGGGATGAACTGGAAAACAAGAAGAAGCAAAGTGACAGCATTGGTCAAAGATATGAAATCACCAAAAGCAGTAAACAAAAGGCTGAGGTGAAAAACTGAACGAGGAATTAAAGATACTGAGGGACAAGGTAATACCTACACTTGAAATCCTGTAGGAATTAAGGGAGGGGGGAAAAAATCCTGCGTAAGCAGGTGGTGATGGTCATTCATCCACCTTTATTGCCCTCACCTCAAAAGCTAAGGAGGAAGGTTGGAAAAGTGGAAAGTGATGGTGAGGAGCACAAATCTGGAGTGGATTCTGTGCTAGGGGAAAAGACAACTGGCAGGAGATGATCAAAGTTGAAAAGGTCAGGGTGTGCCATGGAGAGCAGCTGTGCAGATTCAGGGAAGAGAAACCCACCAAGGAATGCTCAAATCTATCGACAGCAGGAAGTGCCCGAGTCCCAAATCGCTGGAGACCGGAGGCTGCCAATTAATAAATCAATAATGACCTCTTTGCTCTTCTCCCCCTTCTGGACACCTGCTGGACGGCAGGGACAGAGACAGGACCCAGCTGGATGCACTGAGGCACTTCCAGCAGATCTTCACAGAACTGGGATAAACTGGGAAACTCGAGACCCCTCCCTAAGAGCATTAAAACCCAGAGCTGTGTTTCTCAGCCTGCCCTGGAAGCTGTTTGTGTCTGACATGGTGAGACAGGAGCTGCTCAATCTTACAGCTTGTCTTGACCAGATAAAAGGAAGTTCTTATCAGGCATTTATTTATTTATTTAACACATGGCAGCCAGGCAAAAACAGAGTTCTCACTGCTCCACTGCTGCTGTGCTCAAATTCACCACAGGAGAAACTCTCAAGTGCTCTGACAACATTGGAATATTAATTATCCTGTAATAATCAGGAAGGGATTAGGAAAACAAGGAACAAAAAAAAAAAATACCTGAACTCCCAGGGTTTTTTACCTCTGGTAATTCCTTGGCTGGGAAAGGGATGCAAACCGGCTCATTTAGGGAATCCAGCCACCAAATCCTGCACATCCCAGCAGTTCAACATATTTCTTGCTTTTCTGATGGAGCACAATATTTCCTAAAACACCTCCCACACACTCAGCTGGGTTTGGAGAAGGGCTTGTGCCAGCCCAGGAGCTGAACTTGCATGGATGACAGCTCCCGCAAAACCCCTCCAGGTCATGTTCCCAACACTGGAATCTCGCCCCAGCTCTGGAAAATTCAATGGGATACGGGCACAGCAGCAGCTCTGAGGTGGGGAACACAAGAGGACACAACACCAGGGGCAGCTCAGAGGATAGAGGATCAAAAGCAAGGAGCTTCCTAAGGGTTTCTCAGCATCCCTTTGAAGGTTCCCATCCCTTCTCCAGCACTTTCCCATACTTCCACTGGAGGGCAGGAATATCCCACGTTTCCAAAGATGTCCCTTCAGCCCATTGCTGCACACCCTTAAACAGCTCTAGGAAGGCCTGGCCTTTGGGGACATTGGTGTGCTCCTCAACACCCTCATTTGGTTTCTGTCCTGCTTTTATAGAGTAGCATAATTAGCAGGATGTTTTTTTTCAAAACATCCTTAATATTTTCATCAAACAACTGCAGCATTCACAGTTTGTCCCCTACAGCCATGCCTCCCCTCCCAGTGCCCCTCTGCCTCTCTGCATCACCTGCTCTAATTTCCTGACATAATTTTTCTGTAGGTAGCACAGGTATACAGGAAATCCATACAGGAGATTTACATCCTTACTGCTTCCTCAGAAGAAAACAAAACTTTTAAAAATCTTTCTGGATGGAGTGTGGCTGTGCTGGAGGGCAGGGAGCTCTGCAGAGGGATCAGGACTGACCCTGGATTCTGTGACAGTCTTGCAGAGCTGACCTGGGGACCTCTGGCTTGTATTGACTGTATCTTTCTTAGTGAAAAGTCTCATCAAGAGTGGAATAAAATTGATTTACTGTCTCCCATAATGGGACATATGGAGTTTCCTGAAGGGGTCACATTTAAGGTCGATCTGCTTGACAGATTTTATGTGGTTTCCAAAAGTTCTCTCAGAATGTTCCCCAGCAAAGGCCATTAAAGACACAAAGCAGCCAGGAGATAAAAAGAGTGGTCTTTTCATGGAGCAAGAATTGCTCTGGAGAGCAGGAGGCCACCACCTGTGACCCTCAGGCTGGGGCTGCTGCTGCTTGATGGAGTCAAAATTCAGATTAATAAATGTTCCTAAAAGGTTTCTGTGAACATTCAGCCACTCAGAGCAGCAGAATAGAAACAGAGTGAACCAAAATGAGCTGCAGAAGGACCTAGGGAAGAGCCTGGCAGAAGCACCTCAGTGCTTTTCCAATAAAGATTAAATCAAACAGAGATAGAAAAAATAACCCAAACTTCCAATGCCAAAACCAGGCTCTGGGATGACAATTCCCCTCAAGACAACCCCAGGAAAGCATCAGCTCCATGACGATAGGCTAGAAGAAGGATGGAATGTCAGGGATCACCAGGAAAGCAGCAAGAAATCAGTCTGGCTTTATACAAACTACAGCACCACTGGAGCCATGGCTGAGCAAGCTGGGACTCTCCAGCCTGAAAACTGCCCACAATTCAGCATTTTCAAAACTTATTTAGTAAAGGGAGACATCATTTCACTAAAATCCAGGGGTTTTGTACTATCTGAGTGTTTAATATCTGGGATAATGCTGAACATGCCCTGCTGTAGGAACTCTTCTCCACCTCAAGTACCTGATTTTCCAGCCTAATTCTATGATATAAAGACCCAGTGTTAACTCCTTACAGGGGAAATAATTCTGCAGGTGAAGCTCTCCCCACTTGGGGTCCTTCTGTGCCAGCTGTTCCCAGAAGATGGGAGAGAGCAGGATGGTGTCAGACCTGGTTTTCTATGAATTCTGGTTAATTCTCTTCCTTTCTTCAGATCTATTTCCTGATGTGGAAAATGAAGATACACTGGAGATGTATCCTGGGTCAGATCACCTATGGGATGTCTGGGATCAGGTCAAAGGCCCATTTTTCTCCTCAGGAGAACAGGAAACATGTGAAGAAGCACAGCAAGCATGTGTTGATATTCCCTGGAATATTCTGGCAGCCTCTGGAGGCTTGATGGGTTCACAGCAGCTCCTGGAAAGGTGTTACAAGAAGGAGCAGAATGTAGCACACCAAACCCACCCTCCTTGTGGTTTTCCAGCAGGAATCTTGGCCCTCCCAATGGGATGATCCCTTTGTGTGAGCATTCCAGACAAAACCCAGACCACAGCAAGGATTTGGGCTGTTGGAGCAAGTCCAGAGGAGGCACCAGGATCAGCAGAGGGATGGAGCAGCTCTGTTGGAAGGAAAGGCTGGGAGAGTTGGGATTGTTCACCTGCAGAGAAGTTCTAATTGTGGCTTTCCAGTGCCTGAAGGGATTCCCCAAGAAAGATGGAGAGAGACTTTTTATAAAGGCCTCCACTTCTGCAGTGGTCATTCTACACAAAACCTTTCCAAAAGCCCATTTCTATTTTCAAAGGCGATCAGCTCCTCCTTTACAAGTAGGTTTTACTCTGTCAGCATCTTTAGTCAGCACCCAAACTCTACCTGTGGCTCACCGAGAGGATGAGAAACCCAGAAACATTTCTTTTAAAATGTAATAAACCAACCCTTAACCAAAGGGTAAACAGTGATTCCTGGGGTTGAACTATAAGGCCAAATATGTGGTTTCTGATAAAGATCATCTTCCTGCACTTCCCCTCTGCTAATGGCTCTGCTGTCACTTGAAACTCCCAGGAGAGCCTTAATGCCTTCTTCCTTTCCTGGAACTAGCAGTGGAGGTTTCAGATGAGCTTCCCTTTGACTGAAAATGAATCAGGGGAGGCCTGAACTCAGCTCTGTGCCAAACAAACATAATTCGGAGAGATTTTTCTGTCAGGCACCTCAATCTGATTAACACCACGCAAGGCAGGGCGGGGGCAGAGCTCCTTTGTAAACTATACATGGGGATTAGGAGTGTCTGCATCCGTCGGGACTAAATCAAAATTGGCTTTTTAAGTAGGTGCCAATATTTTAGCTTATTAAGGCACAAAACATGTGGTTCTCTGTTTATTTTTAAGCAGAGTGGATTTTGATATTTTCTATGTGAGGCCTTTTGACAGCAGCTGTGGTATTTCCAAAGCTGCCAGGGCTCCAAACCCCTTCCCTGGATTCAGGGATGGGAGGATGAGCCAATTTCAGCCCAAGGGCTGTGAAAAAAGGCTGATCTCCTGGAGCCTCCAACATCAGAGGCTCTGCTGGTATTCAGCAAGTGACTCTGCTGAAATCCCAGAATCATGGAATGGTTTAGAAGATGCTTTAAAGCCCATCCAGTGCCACCCCTGCCATGGGCAGGGAACCTTCCACTGTCCCAAGTTGCTCCAAGCCCTGTCCAACCTGGCCTTGGACACCTACAGGGATCCATGGGCAGCCACAGCTTCTCTGGGCCAACTGTATCAAAAACCTTTTTGTTGCTTATATCCTCACTAAATCTGCTGGATTTTAAACACAGACCTCCTGGAAGATGTAAAATTCATCTTCACCTTGCTGACACTCTGTATTCAGAGCATTGCACCCACATCCTTCCCAGTCAGGTTGTAGTGCAAACACAGAATCGTTTATGTTGGAAAAGACTTGTCAGATCATTGAGCCCAAGCCTCAGCCCGGCATCTTGTCCAGAATTCACATTGTGGTGCTGCAAGGAATATCCTTAAGGGAATTTTCCTAATTATCTCCTGCTCATTTCAGCTCATCTGCATTAACCAGTGAGAGAAGCAGCAGATCCTGAAGGATCCCCTGGAATGGGTGACCTGCAGTGTGTTTCTCATGTATAGAATTTTACATGAACCGCATTTCCACCTCATCAGCTGTAATTAAATACACCAAAAAGAGAGGGCTTTGATAAAATTTTTAGTTGCACTGGAGCACTCTGCACTGAAAAAGCCATAAAGCCAAGCACTACAACCTGTTATCTCCTCCTTAATCCCAGCTTTTCACCACCACACCTGGATTTTCCAAGTAGAAAATCATAACTGAGATGTTTCAGCAAGGAGGGACTTGATAATTATCAACTCTCCTGCCTTGATTGCTCTTTCCCCAGTTTATTTGGATCTAAGCTGAGTGTTTGTGCCTGGCAATTCAGAGGAGAAACAGAGTTGTGTTTTCCAAGACTTCTCCTCATCTCTTTATTCCCCACTGCTGTAACAGCCCAGGTTCCCATAGAAACTGAGAGTAAAGAGCAGAAGTGTAAAATACAAATGAACAGGTCCAAGCTGGCAATGTTGTGTTTTATTAGACAAATAAATATCACTAATGGGCACTGGGCTTTTCTAAGGGTAGAGCCAGATAAGGCTGCACCTTATCAAATAAAGAGATGGCACACAAATGATAATGCCCAGGCTCACTGGGAAGGGGTCAATCCCACTTCTGGAAACTGAGCTGTTTTCTGCATTATTCAATTTTGGAGGCAGCAAAACCCCAGCTCCTCATTCACAGGTCTGATCCCCCAGTCACCCCAAGTGACTCTGGATTCTCATCCCTCAACACTGGAGCATTGCAATGTGGGAATGGGGAACAAGCACTAATTTAGGATTTTCTCAGGTGGACTTCATAATTGTAAATGAGTATTGGCACAAGGATTGAAGGCCTGTGTACAAAGAAGTGTAAAAATGGGTTTCTGAGGAAATAGCAGGCTGGATACTTTTGGATGTATCTTGAAAGTGGTCCTGGGTAATTATATTGTTTAACGGTGAAACGGGTTTTTTTTTTAAATTGAAGGAATTCAGGAGAATTATCAAGTTGATTGAAAATTTTCACTTTGAAATTATCAATTTGAGTCCAACATGACAGCAGGATTCTTCCTAACAGGAACACTGGAAATGGGAGAGAGATACTTCTGGGACTGTAATCTATTCCAAGCCCTGGAGAGTTCTTAAAAGGCCATAATAAAATATGATTGAAACTTTTTTTTTTTTTTCCCTAGAGACACTTGCAATGCCATTTACAAATATTCCAGGAGTGTTTATCCCTGGGCACCCCTGTTGTGCCTTCTCCAAAGGAGTGACACAGATCAGCCTCTCCTGAGCCCCTGCAGCAGAAGGAGTGATGCCCTCTGCTAGAAATGTTCTTTTTCTAAGCAATGCCATCCACTGAAACTTGGAGAAAATTAGGAAAACTTTCAAACAGCTGAGGTGTTTGCAATTATTTTCATTTCCAAGCCATTCTGTGCCATCCAACCCCGAGTGACTCAAAAGGAGAATTCTCTGGAGCAGCTCCTGTTGAGTTTTTGAGCAATGCAGCCCGTGGCACCCCCCAAGCTCAGCTCTCTGTATAATGGCACAGGAGATGCTGCAGGTCAAACAAATACTTGAATTTCTTTCCCCCCAGCTGTGTTTTAAACAATGTTGCAAAATGCCTGAAGCCATGCAAAGATATTTACATAAAAGGACATTTTAGTGGAGAGACTCCCACCTCAAACCATCACCAACCCACCAGGAAAGGGAAGGTACAGCACTACTTGTTCCCAGCCTTTACACCTCCCCTGGCTCTCCTGAGAAGTCTGAGTGGTTTCTCCATTTCCAAGGAGCTGTCCTGGATAATGAGGCACTGATAAAAACCTGCCTGCCTGAGAAACAATGGAAAGGTTGAAACACAAGTAGAAACAGGAGGAAATATTTTTCATTTTGCTGCTGCATTTCCCAAACTCAGTAAAAGGAAGTTCAAGTGACAAGAGTTACAGCTGGTTGCAAGAAAAAACAGCTAAAACCAACTAAAAATAATTTATTTAATTGTATTATTTAATATTCATATTTAATATGAATATATTTAATTCTCAGAGGACTTTGGGAAGTGCTGAGTGTGATCTGTAACTGGTGCAAGGCTCACTCCTGCAGGACTTTACCCTTTGCAACCATAAAATATGACAGCAAATCCTTTTTGCTTTAAAAGTCAGCTTCAATACTTAGCATGGGCATGTGTGAGCAGCAGGGAGCAAAAGCCTTGGAGCAGCGTTTTCTCCTGGATCTGCTGTTTTGCCAAGCAGGAGGTCACGTCCTCACTAAGCACTCAGTCAACTCTTAAATATTTTCATGTCTGAATCTGACCCAGATGCAAAACATGACAACTCAGCTCCTGCATCCTTATTAAAAGGATTTGGAGCAGTGGGGTTGGTAAAACAGCTTTCAAAGCTGAACTGCAGGCACTCACTCCCTGAGTGTAGGAAATAACTGGGAAGCTGGAAGTGAGGGAATTTAAGGGCACAGCTGATGGTTCAAAGCAGCCGAGTGGAGGCTTTTTATTTTGTGCCAAGCCAGTATCTGCAGGGACTCCCTGGCAATTTCCCTGTGTGTTCCAAGAGTCCCAGCCCTGGCCTGGGCTGCTGCCAGCCCTGCTCCCATTTAGGGCTCCTCAAAGTGTCCTGAGCCATGGGAATTCCATGGTGCCCTCCAAGAGGAATGAGATCACTCCTGCACAGGAGCAGCCTCCAGAGGGCTGAAGGAATAAGGATCTGTGTGTGAGGAATGCACCTTGCTGAGGAAGCATCTTGGGATGGAAATGCACCCAGCTCTGAGCTCTAATCCAAGACTAATGTTGTAATAAATTAGCCAAGACTCCATTATCTTCGTGAAGGAAAAGCCACATCATTATTGTGTAGGTTATACTTTATAGGATTATTAGAAGGCTCTGTGTCAAATCTTATTTGTTGATAATACATCCACATTGGTCAGTACATGGTATTTTGCATATCTATCAAACTTCTGTATTTCTGGTTAGTTTACATATTTTCTCTACTGATTCTCATGAGACAGATCTTATTGTTTATACAGGTGCACTTATTTTTCACCCTACGAATAGATTGTTGTGTTAATGAGCTCTCACTCCCAAGCTTGTTTTTACATGGGAACTTGCAAACTACTTAGCTGTGCTTAGAAGTGACAGGCCAGCTTTTAATTTAGCAGAGCAAGGCTTAATTTTATGAGGCTTTTCTTTTATAATTTCTCTACCTGTCTGTGGCACACTCAGATCAGGAGCTCTGAAGGGGTTGGGGGAGGTATGGCACAGTTGTTTAACACAGATCATCAACAGCTGAGCAGATTCCAATTGCACACTTTGATGCTCATGGTATCACTCTAATCCCTAGCTCTGTGATCAATAAATGATGTTATTTGATGTTTTCTACAGAGCAACCTAACAATTGTACAGGAAATTACAGGAAACTAAGAGAAAGCAAAGACAGGGCTCAAACACATCTCTCTGTGCTGCTTTGCTGAGCAGACAGAGCCAGGAACACCTCACTCCATCACTAAACTGAATTTTAAATACAGCCATGAATGAGGGGCTTTTAACTTGCATCAGAAATTTAATAACAAAAGCCCCATTAAAAACCTCCAGGCAGTTTTACATTAATGTCCAACATAATGGGCCAGATCAGGCTTTCATCTCCTCTTTCAAGGTTTACAGGCACTGAGCTATCACACATATTCACAATGTCATCTTATCTATATTTCTGATGTTTCATCTTGTTATACCTCTGCAGAAACTCTGGGATCAGCTAAATCATGACAACTGTCTTTGCTTTTTTTTTTTTTTACTTTTTTTTTTTTTCCGGATGATTTAAAGTTTTAGAGCTCAGCACTTCTCAAATCATTTCATGAAGTGTTCAGTGAGACACTGAGAAAATGGAGCAAATGCAACTGAGGGCAAATCAATGTAAATGGAGCAGAGCACCACCAGGAAATCCAAGTGCACTGCCCAGTGTGGGGTTTGGGATGCCCTAAATCTGGCCCAGGGCCAGGCTGGGTGGACTTGGAGCAAGCTGGGGTTAGTGGAAGGTGTGCCATCCCATGGAACTGGATGGGCTTTAAGGTCCCTTCCAACCTAAACCATTCTGGCATTCCAAGTGATGCAAACAAGCACATGGGAAAAAATAATAATAGTAATAATAGTAATAATAGTAGTAGTAATAATAATAATAATAATAATAATAATAATAATAATGATAATAACAACAACAACAACAGTGAGAGGCTGGCACCTTCCTGGTGATCCCAAAAACAGGAGCATCACATCCTGTGGGTCCCACAGCTGGGAGCAGGAAAGGCAGAGAACCATCCTAAATCCTTTCCTAGAAACCCAGAATGGTTTGGAATGGAAGGGATATTAAGGATTGTCCAGTGCCACACCTGCCATGGGCAGGGACACCTTCCACTGTCCCAGGCTGCTCCAAGCCCCAGTGTACAACACTGGGCACTGCCAGGGATCCAGGGGCAGCCACAGCTGCTCTGGGCACCCTGTGCCAGGGCCTGCCCACCCTCCCAGGGAACAATTCCTAATTCCCAATATCCCATCCATCCCTGCCCTCTGCCAGTGGAAGCCATTCCCTGTGTCCTGTCCCTCCATCCCTTGTCCCCAGTCCCTCTCCAGCTCTCCTGGAGCCCCTTTAGGCTCTGGAATGGGCTCCCTAGGTAAGGATGAGATGAGGGTAGAAATCCTGAGTGGAATAGGGATTACATTTAGACTGGAAGCTATGTATGGACAGCAATTTGAGCCCTCAGGAAAAGTGATTGTTTTCTACAGGGAAGAAGAAAAATTATTTGTTTTGGTGGCTCAGCTGCAGGTGAGATGGAGGAGTCAGCAGCAGTTTTGGAGTTAAGGCTGCACCGTGTTTTTCACTTAAAGTGGGATTAAATTCTTTCATTTCACAGTTGGGTGATTGAATTTCATCTTCCAGTGTGACACAATTTCTGTCCTGGGGTCAGCTGAATTTGCTGGGCAGTTTTTGGGTACCACACTCACTCATGTTTGCAGCGAGAACAATGAATATTCACTCATTTTGAAACTGGAACCTCCACCCTCTACTCCTTCCCCTCTCCCTGAGTTAAAACAACCAGCATTCCCACACCTTAAAGTTACTCCCATAAATCCTAGCCTGGAAAGTTTTTTGAGTGAATGGGAAGAAACTTCTTTATCTGGCAATGCAGGGAGACAACGTTGTCCCAGATCCTGCCCTGGTGCTTCCCTCTGGGTCCCAAATCTTTTCCTGCCACATCTTTCCTGGGTGCCTGCACCAGCAACATACCTGCCCTTCATCACTCACTGGCTCTACATCTCCTTCTTTCCTTCCCCTTACAAACTCTTGGATATAAAACTGAGGTCTGAGCTCGTAGGGGCTGCTGAGGTACAGCCAAGCAGAACTGGACTAGCAGGGAACTGCAGCTCTGGGAAAGGCACAAATGATCTCACACCTGTTTCCAGCAGTTCCAAAATCACTGGCTCCCTGTAGCAGCAGAATCACTCAGTTTTATTTGTATTACATTTTGTCCAAGTGCCTCCCTGTTATTTAAGTCGGCAGATAACAGTGGGACAGAAATAGCCCAACTTCCAGTGGTGTAATCCTTAAAAGCTGTTTAGATAAACCCTCAGGACAGCTCCAAAATGTGCTGGACAACCAATTTACACCACCAGGGGTGCACAGAAATGTTTTAATGCTGCTTTTGCCTCAAACCACCCCCCCACCAAAGCTGGCCAAGGTTTCTGGTTAAAGCACTGAGCCAGTGCCGCACGGAGCTCCAAGCTCTGGGATTAGCAAAGTATTCCCAGCAGCTCCTGAGAGAAGGATTCCCATCCACGCCACAGGAATGGTTGATATTTCCAAGGCCCAGACCATCAAGTGCTCCCACCACGTGCAGCTCGAATGGCCACGCACACGGAGGTATCCACATTGCATTTCTGCTCCCTCTGGAATTTGTTATCCTAGGGATGATTTCTGCTGCAGTTTTGCTTCCCCAGGACAGCTCTAATTCAATAAAAAAAGAGGACAGCCCCAATTCCATAAACAAATGCAGCCAGCTGTTGGAAGGGCAGCCTCCTTCAGAGGCCCTGACTTTTCCACACCAAGGTTTCCATCTGACGTGCCCCAGCCCATTATCACATCCAAAGGTCAGCTGAGCAAGGGGAGAGCACAGAGATTATTACCTAAATAAAACAACCTGCTTTCAAAGGTCATTCACATATCCCTGGTGGGTGACAGAGCATTCCCAGTGCTCTTTCTCCAGAGGGAAGCAGCCACCAAATCTGCCTGGTGTGGTCTCTGTGTGAATAATTCAAGTCTGCAAACAAACAGCAAGTCCTCCTCAATAAACAAAGTCATAGTTAGCATTTACCTTCACTTAGGGACATCACCCTGCGTGCTCTCTTGCTGGGCTCTCACATTTTTAAATGATTTCTGAGATGTTTTCTAATTCCACCCCTATTTATTACAGCAATCAGGAAAATCTGATAGAGCTGGATACAAACTACCAGTGGCTTCAGGATGGAATGACAAATAATTTAAGGCTGAACGCTGGGAAAAGCAAAACTCTCCAGCATGAAGAGAAAAATCTCTTCCATATTAGAGGCCAAATAATGCCACCTAAAATCTCAGTTTTTCTGAATATCAAATGTTCCACCTCACACAAACTGAGCAGGTATCGATGATAAGTTGTTGCTTCCACACAGCCCTCAGCAGAGAGGAGAAGGGTTTTAATTATTTATACAGCTTAAAAGAAATTACTGCAACCTCTGCTTTTTATAGCCCTGAGGAGTTTTTTGCCAGCTTTTTGCACATCCCACAGGATTTCTCCCCAGTCTGGCACCACGGATAGCCGAGGCAAAAGCTGCTTCCCAGATGGTCCCTAATTCAGAGAACAAGGGACACAGAGGGGGATGGAGCCCCTCAGCACAGCTCCCTGATGCTGCAAAGCCAGCAAATACTGTCTCTTGGAGGGAAAATGACATTCCATGCCTTGGTGGATTGTTTCAGCCAAAGTTTTCCAGCCCAGCACCAAGTCAGACCCTCACTAAATCGTCCTCTTTAACTGGCAGCTCCCATTTTGGAACCCTAACTCTGCCCATTTCCCTTCTGGCAGGGATTAAAATCTTTCTTGGCTTATCTCAGCTGTACTTCTAAACAAAACAAAACCATTCTTCCCTAATGCCCAGGGCTGTTTTAGCCACACAACCCCAGAGCTGGCTGGAAGTCCAACCCAACAGGATGGACAGAGCCCTGCAGAGACAGCATCTGCAGGCAAAGCTTTTCCAAGGTTTTCCATCACACCAAAACAGGAGTTTCCATAAAGATAAACTGGTTTCTGCTCATTTTTATAGAGCTGAGGGGCCAATCCAGCCTCAGTGTGTTTCCTCATCCTCAGTGGATCAAGACTGTGATCATCACTTTGACCCACAGATATCAAAGTTGCAACAACCAACTCTCATTTGTGGATGGTAGGACCTTTCCTCTTACCCTTTATTTATTTTCCTTTTTTTTTCCTTAGATATCTTTATACTTCTATATTGTTTCATTTCCATAGGTATATAAAATGAAAAAATATTCATAACCAAACTCTGCAGCAAAATTAAGTCAATTAACTCCTGGGATGCTTTTTCATGAATAAATGGAGTGAGAGAGGGGGTGTAAGGTGAAAAAAGGACATCTCAGTGACTGAAAAAGAGGACTAGAAAAGGGGACTGAAACACAAGGTTTGAATAGAATCATTCAGGTTGGAAAAGAGCTCTCAGATCTTTGAGTACAACTGATAATGAAGCTCTTCATTAAAACACAGCTCCAGAAAGACGAAGGGCTCTGGGGCTGCAAGGACAGAGAAAGGTCCCTGTCCCCCTGAGCCTTGGGAAAAGCAGCCAGTTTTAGCTGTGAGTATCCAGACATTCCCCCAGGGCTGCCATACAGCTGGAATAGGAAATAAAACAAGAGAGAAGTGCAGTCAGAAAAGCCTCTACCTGCAGAGAGCTTGGAGCAACAGCATGAAGGCACCAGAGTCCAGGCTGATGCCTAAGTCTTAGCTTTTGTGTTTTTCAGATTCTGTGCTGCTTTAGTGTGTAACTCTGAGCTTCACATGAAGTGTTAACAAGCTCTCTGCACAGAGTTGTTAAGACAAAACAATCCTTTTCCAACTTGAGACCCAGGACAACTGTCACAAGCTCCAGGCCAAAAAGTATAAACAATGGTGAAAAGAGAAAAATGAGTAGGATGGGACTTCATAATCTAAAGCTGTAATTGGACAATTAACTCCAATATGCAAATGGAGCAGAACTGATCACAGTGAGAGACCCCGTGACCAGTTGTGCATTTTGTGACCATTTTGGTTCATCCTGGGTGCAGCCCTGGCTGGGCTCTTGTGCTGCCCAAGGTGGATCCATTGAGGAGATCCTTTTAATAAATCCCTGCTTTATTCTTTAACTCTGTCCAGCCTCTGCTCTAGGCCAGCCTTCACAAGGCATCAAGGCTTCAGCTGGGGATTAATCCCAAGTGCTGCTGCCACAGGACATGGGCACTGGGAGCCAGCTGGGAATGTGCTGGGAGCACTGGGACAGTGCCTCTGGGGCTGTGCTTGGCTGGCTGGGTGGAGAGGGACACCTCATGGGTGTGGCTGTGCCACAGGCATGCCGTGAAAAGGTGCTAGAGAACCCCTCCAGCCTTGGTAAGGGTTCAATAATTGCACAGGATCAACACCAGGAGTTCCTGGGTTGGGAAGAGCCCAGCAGGAGGGATTGGTGTGCCCTGAGCAACGGGGGTCACTGAACCTCGCCCCACTTGGCACCACCAGCTGCAGCAGAAACCACCCTCCTGTGTCCTCCTGGATTTATGGAAGCTGCTGGAGTGGCTCCATCTGGAAGCAACCTACACTGAGATAATCCTGATGACTTGGGCATCTCCTTCATGCCCTAAATGCCAGCGTGGCTGGGCCTGGCACCGGGACACGAGTGCTGAACTCCTACATCCTCAGAGCATGAAGCAAATTTGCCTTGGGCCACGTGGGCACACGACTCCCACATCCTCAGAGCATGAAGCAAATTTGCCTCTCTCCTTCCCTTTTTAGGAGGCAACTATAATATCCATTAGTTAGTTAATTCATTAAGTCATTTGAATATATTCAAGGAGTAGAATATTATAATTCATATTATAGTCTGCATAATCCTATAATTAAAATCATAGCCTACTATTAAAATCTCAGTCTCATAGATGACGTGTCTGCAATTGCTGATCTAAAAGAGGGAATACCAAGGATGGACATTAGAGGGAACTGCCAACCCCAAGCTGACAAAAAGCAGGAAAATGCCTCTAAAATAAGAATAAACTCAATAAATAGCTCAGCTCCTCCAGGCCTGGAGGACAGATGGTTACATAGAAAAATATTCCAAGCCTGTAACTTCTGCCTGACATCCTCTCAGCCATGCCCTGAGCTCTGTGACTCCAGGGATGTGCTCCAGCATGGAAATGGGAAAAAAACCCAGTACCACTAATTTTGTAGGCATTTACAGTCCTGAAATGGTTTGGGTTGGAAGTGACCTCAAAGCCCATCTGATTCCAACCCCTTCCACCTCCCACTACACCAATCCTGCCCAAGCTGGCCTTGGTCACCCTGATCCACTTGATCCATGGGAGGCATCCCAAGGCCTTTTCCCAGCTGGCACTGAGCTCTGAAAAGGAGACGTGAGCTAAAAAAAGATGAGCAAAAACATTCCATGGGATTTGCATAAAGCCTCACAAACCTGCCCACGTTTTATGTTCCGAGTTCTTCCCTATCACAAACCTCCCCTTGGAAAAAATATGCCCTTGAAGGACAGTTAGCTGGAGCTAATTAACTGCTGCTTGGAAAGGAATCCAGGTTAAACTTGCTGCCAAGGAGACTTTTCTCTCAGGGAGTTTTGCCTCGAGAAGTAATTCTGGAACACCAAAACTTTCTGGAAGGGCTCACAATTCTTCTGATCTCTCTCCCTGAGGAACTTTACAATTTTTCCCTCCTCTATCCGTCCTTCTGCTGGTTTTTAAGGAGCCCAGCAAACAGGAATATGGAATTTAACTGCTAAATACTTAACTTTTCAATAGGGCATTCTTTTTTTTGGATGTTTTTCCAGGCAGACAACACTGATCCCTCTTGCTCTGTCCAAGGCAAAATGTCAAGATGTGACAATAATGTCACTGTCACCCCCACTCTGCAGTGACAGGGCTCCAGCACGGGCCTCTGACTGAAGATAAAAAAGTTGCTATCAAAATTAATTGGTTCAGCCTTTTAGAGAACAATTCCTCCATCAGGCAGGGCCCTGCCCTTCCATTGGGATGAAATATTTGGCATTAGAAGGAAAGAAGTGGAGAAGATAAAAGCTCAAAAATGTGAAGGTCAAAAGCCAGTGGCTCCCAAAAGGAAGAGTTTCATCCAAAGAAGTCCCAAACTGCAGCTTCCCCCACACTGTACAGCAGATCCTAAAATTCCCTGAACTACCCTCAAAATCTCCTCAATCTGCATTCCCAACATTCCTGGGATAATAAATAATCAAGAATGGAGCTTAAAATTATAGATGTGGGAAGGGCACATTTTTCTTGGTGCTAATGGGTTGTGGTGACACCTTCAAAAACCTTCTGTAACCATGACATTATTTATGACCCAACCCAAAATTCCCCAGTTTTATTCCCAATGCTTTCTTCCCTTCTGCTCCGATGGAAATCAATATAACCCAAATGGGAACACTCAAAAATTAATATAAAATAATAACTGAATGACCCTGGGATATTTGGGATCATCTGACTGAAGCATTCCATGCCCCAAACCCTTTTTTTGGGGATGGTAAAGGAAGTTGATAGTCTCCCACCTTTTTAATTGGGTCAACAAGAATTTAGGAAATTTAACTTTTTTAATAGAACTTCTTTATAAGAAGGAAGCTTACATTTGATCTGAAGCAGGGAAATATTATTCCGATCTAAAATGCAACCCTTTTAATACCTTAAAATTAATTAAATATAATATTTCAAATATCACTCAAACATAAGAAAAGAGAAATAATCTATGGTTATTTTGCAGGATTAACAAGTTTTGCTAATAAACTGAAGATTTTTGAGATGGATCTTAGTTTCTGAAGCAGACTAAGAGTTATTTTTAATCAATACTTAATTGGAAATTCTCATTTTCCCTCCACAGAGGTGCCCAATACCTTCAGCAGATACCATTCCAACCCCTGTAATTTAATGAGAAGTTTCTATGTATAACCCAACTGGAATCTGCAATTTAGACAGTCACTCAGAGCATTTGACTTTGAGAAAACACTTCCCCCCTTCTTTAATGTGCTATGGAAAAAAATCCCCATAAAAGCAAAATAATTGAGAGGGAGGAAAAGTAAAGAAATTTTGTATAGAGCAAATTAATTTTCTTTTCAACAACTTCTGCCTTTGAATTGTGTTTGGGTTTTGACATTGAGCATCTCCCAAAGCAGAACAGGATCCTCTTGAAAGGCTTTAATCATTGGGATAGAATCAGAGCTCAAAGATTACAGATTAAAATCAAATTGCAGCTCAAGAATTAATAAAAAGTGGGGGTTTTAAAAATACTTTAATCTACTACTCTACAGCTCCCTTCTGAAAGGAATGAATATTTATTGTGGACTTCAGATGAATATATTGCTTCACATCAAGGCAGCTCTAGTTTTTATCCTCAAATGACAAATTCCACTGCCTATCCTTTGTCTCAGAACATGTTTGACTTTGGAAGGTATTTGAGAAAGATCAGAGGTCTCTAAAGAAATGAAATGTCTTCAACAACAATTGCCTCAACAATTCCCTCAACGACAATTCCAAGATCTGGAGTTTCTCACCTCACAATATATTTCTCACCTCAATATTTCAAGAGGATTTCTGGAAGATCCACTGGATTCAAATATTGTGATTGAGCAGGACCTTGGAACCACCTGGCTTTGGGCACTGACCAAAGGAGACCCATCTCCATATTCATGGGGAGAACCAGGGAGACACGAGGAGGAAAATTCCTCCATCTAGAGGAGGAATCTCCTTTTTAAACTGTTTGGTACTATTGCATGGAGAACAAGGAGGGGTTTTTTTGGGAATTCCAGTGAAATTCAACAAGCTCAAGTTTGAGACTTGATGTTGAGCACTTACTTTGCTTTTGCTTCTGCATCCTCATAGGCTTTGTTGGAGACGTCGTCCAGGCCCCCGATCAGGTGCTTGAAGGAGCTGTAAAGACAAAAGGATGCTTTGAGAGGAAAATCATAGAAACAACAAAGCTGGAAAATACCCTGAAATACCATCCAGTCCCACCAGGTCCACCACGGAACTTGAAGAGATTCCATGTGATAGCCAAGAAATCTAGTGTGGCTTTTTGGCAGCAGTGGGGGCTGGATCTTGATGCTGGTGACCCACCAGCTCCAGGCCTCAGAAATGCTGGAGATGGACAAACCAACACCAAGAAGATCCAAAATTATTTATCCAGCCCACTGAAATGGCTGCTGAAGGTTTTTACCCTCCAGTGGAAGTTTCAGAGCAAATGTGGCTGGTGGGGGCACCTCAACCATCACATCCCTGTCCTCCAACCAGGAACCTTGAAAATCCCTCTGCTTTCAAAGTGAAATTTTCACTTCTGGATCCCACCTTTCTCATCTTTACAGAAAAAGCATCCAAAAACACATCAAAGAGGGTTCAAATTGAAAGAGAGGGAATTCAGGTTGGATATTGGGAATTAGGAATTGTTCCCTGGCAGGGTGGGCAGGCCCTGGCACAGGGTGCCCAGAGCAGCTGTGGCTGCCCCTGGATCCCTGGCAGTGCCCAAGGCCAGGGCTTGGAGCAGTCTGGGAGAGTGGAAGGCATCCCTGGCATGGCACAGGATGATCCTTAATAGCCCTTCCATCCCAAACCATTCTGGGATTCCATGAAAAACTAGAAATTAATAATCAGTCAATGCCTTGAAACAAAAATATTCCAGGTGAAAAGCTACTTTCTACTATCCAATTTCATTATTCCCAGTGGGTCTGTCACACGCAGGTTTTCTTTTTTTTCAAGGAAGAAGAATTTGAAAAGATGAACTGCTGCAAACCAGAGTCTCTTGACTGATCTCTGCCTTAATGTCACAGCCTCACAAATTAAAATCCTGCAATTCTTCTGTGCTCCTGACACTCCTGAGGCATGAAACACGGAGCTGAAGAAAAGGAATTGCTCTAAGTCGACAAAAAAATGAACAGAAACATTGGGAAAAAAAAAAAGAAGAAAAAACCCTAAAATCCCCAGTGAGGGCCACATTTCTGACATAAGGAATAAGAAGGGGATGTTTAATATTGCCCTTTCTCAAGGAGGATTTGTAGGATCAAAGAGAATGAACGACACTGAGCAGGTGAGGAAAATCCAGGGGAAATGCAATGTCCTGCCAGGCACGGGGTGAGCTGGGGACACTCCGTGTTCCTGGGATGGGAACAGTGGGACCTTGAGTGGCTCAGACACACTGACAGCCTCAAGAGGGTCCTTCAGGAGACATCTGACCCGATGGAATGCACCCCATGGATGTGTGGAGATTACAGCAGAACCAAGGGAGGCACAGTGATCCAGCTGGATTTTCCCCATCACTCTGGGGCAGCAGGTGACAGCTGGGAGAGGTGGTTTGGATCTGGAGCTGCTGGAAGGGCTTTTCCAGAGGAATTCTCTTCCCTGGGGCTGTGGCAGAGCTGTGTGCACACAACCCTGTGCTCTGGGTTGGCCCTGCTGGGGCAGGGAGGTGCCACCAGGTGCCCACTGTGGGCCCTTCCAAACTGACCCATCCTGGGATTCTCTGCTGGGAGTTACAGCTCAGGAAATGCCCTCTGCCCACACCAATTTCCCCAGTCTCCCACTTCACTTCATTAATTATATTTTAAATAATACAATCAAGAAAATAATTTATGCAAGCAAATTAATTAATTCATCAATGAGGAAGACAAGGCACAAACCCTTTGCTCTCACATAAACTTGTGTCAGTGGTTTCTACCCCATCTGGTAATTACTAATACTTTTAATATTAAGACATGTTAATAATGGGAGTAACTTTTCAACTCCCAATGCCTTGCTCAGCAGTGAAAACAAGAACATCTCAGCTCCTTCAGCACCTCAAGTTTTATCTTCTGCTGCTGGGAATGTGCCATGGGATGAAGCCAAACCTTGGAAAGTGACAGTGAGACAAAAGCAGGATTGGGGTGTCAATGCCTAATTGCACCCCAAACAGGTATTTAGGCAATTAATTAACACAGTTACACCATTCTGGAAGGCCACAAGGGCCTTAATTGTGCTTTAGGCTTCGTTTGCTTAGGAAAATGTGGCAGGGTTAAAAACCCCTTTTTTTGGCAATGCAAATAAATCTTTTCTAGTGAAACAGCAAAGAAGAAAAAGTCACTGAAAGGAGTAACAACAGTTTCTCTAAACCCCTTAATTTTTGTTAAAATTTTAAGCCAGATTTAGCACTGGGCAAGCTATCAAAGTTCACTTGAGTCCCTTTTTTATTGCCCACCTCAACGTTGTTGAAGTCTTGGCTCAATCCCAACCTCCCCCAGAATTCAATCAGAAACTGCTTGGGTTTTTTTTCTCCCCGTGGCCTTTTCTCTTCGTTTTTTTCTATTCTCTCCTCATAACCAATTTTCTCCATGGATAAACTTTGCTCCGACTGGGAGAAACAGAAAAGCAGCAAACCCTAAAATCTCCACCGAAAGAGCTCGGCTCAGCTTATATGGGGTCAGTCATGCCAGGATAATACTTTTTTATTTCATTTTTCTCCAATTTCCCTTGCCAGGAGGGCTGAGCCAATAACCTTTGTTGACACCTCACAGCTCTTCCTTAAAAATCCAAACCCAGGCTTTGAAACACAGACAAAAAATGGGAAATCAAAGTGGAAAAGAAGAAAATAGCTGAAATATTTTAAATGTTGCCTTAAAAAAAGTGCATCCTCTTGATATGTGCATCTGAAGAAGACAAGAAGCTGGAAAAACAGCATTTAGAGTAAATTCCAGGTAGTTCTGTAACTCTCTGTCAGCAGCAGCTGGGCTTTGAGTTGTTCTGGCTCTGGTCCATCAGCTCCTCTCTCTCCATTTGCATGAGACAATTTTGTCCTCCCAACACCCACAGTGTTGCTAAATCTCCAAGCTCCAGGAAAACGTTGTTGGCACCATAAATAAATTATATGGAGGGGAAAAAAAATCCCATATAAATAAAAGATGAACCTGAATCAACCTCGGTGTAAATATTCCAACAGTTCAGGAGCAGCCATGAACACTTTCAAACACTTTCTTGGTTTCAAGAGATAGGTGTGAAAAAAAAAGAATTCTAGAGTTGCACCAACTTGTCCCTGAGGGTCCCAGTGATGAGCCAAACGTCAGGAATGAGTTTGGAGCCTTTCCCTCCTGTTTTCTCTCCATACAAAGGGGCTGCAAGTGAAGTCTGTCTGTGCATCTTTATTCAAATTGATCCACAGAACAGATGCTCAAGGCGTGTCTGCACCATTTTTATCAGAAGACCTTTTACAGACAAGTTCCTAAAGGACCAATCCATCAAATCCAGCACATATTTGTTAACTTTTCCCCAATCTACTTCTGGAACAAATCTAATAACGCCTCCAAGGAGCCTGGAAATTCACAAGGATGAGCTCTGACAAGGCCAAGCTCAGAACAATTTGGAGGCAGCACCATCGAGTAGCTCCCATAGCAACTTTTTTTCCCCAGAGGATTAATTCCTGCAGTGCTACCACAGGAAAAACTTCATTAACAACAGCCTTGATCTTGTAGGGTCAAGGCAAGTCCTAAAGACAGAAATTCCATGAATCATAAAAAAAATACCCAAAAAAAACACGTGGAAATAAAAATGCCTAAAAGCCATCTGAGAGGAGCAGTAAAATATTAATGTGTGTTCCCAGAGTGGAGGTTTGAGCAGCAGGAAATAGTGGGGCTGCAATGAGCTGTGTGGCTCCTCAAGTAACCAAAGGCTTCTCCAAATTCCCTCAGATGATCAGATATCCAGCTGGCCTTTTTTGTCACAATTCCCACGAGTGCTGTGTGGATTTTATTGATGTTTCCAAGCCAATTCCATAAGCCCATGGCTGGATCTGTGCTCCATGTCTGGCAGGAAGAATGTTGGATAAATCAATCCCAACTCTCACCAGAGAGTTTGAGCATGGAGCCTTGCTGTGGTCCCTCACAGGGCTGCCACCTCACTTCCTCAGCCTTGTCATCCTCTCACTTCATTTTCTCCACTAGATTATGGTGTCTCCTGTTCTGTGTTGAAATTTTGATGCTAATGGGAAATTCCTTGGATTATTTTCTTTCTGAATTCTGAGTTCTTTCTTTCAAATACACCTGATCAGGTAGGACTACACAATTTTTTTGGTTTTCATCCCTAGGGGACCAAAATGAATGGTGCTCTCAATGGGAATCATAGAATTCCTAGAAAAGTTTGACTTGGAAGGGACCTTAAGGCCCATCCAGTGCCATAGGCAGGGACACCTTCCATTATCCCAGGCTGCTCCAAGCCCCATCCAGCCTGGCCTTGGGCACTGCCAGGGATCCAGAGGCATCCACAGCTCTCTGGGAATTTGTGACAGGGCCTGCCCACCCTCCCAGGGAAGGATTAAGAGCATTAAGGACCAAATCCCACTGAAATTCATTATTCTAGTAAAGGAAGGGACTCAAATGCAAGATGGAAAAAATGGAAAAAATACCAATGCTTTTCATAACAAATATTTTCAGGACAAGGACAAGTGGGAACAAAGTCCATGGGATGCAACAAATGCTTCTTGCAGGTTGTTTTCATTGTTAGATCAGGATTTTGCTCATTCCTACGCCAGAAAAGCATGCTGGAAATGCACTTTGCAAAGCACATCTTCCTAGATTGGCAAAAATAGCTGTACTACTTTTTGGGAGTCTTTGGGGTGTTTTTGAGACTGGAAGAGCCCTCTTGTTTCACAAGGAAATTAAAAAGCAAGGCAGAACCAACATCATCTGGTAATTAAAGACCCATCATGATCTCCAGTTTGACTTCCCTTGTGGTATTCCCCACTCCCGCTGCTTCAGCCCTGTAGCCATTTTATAAATTCCAGAGATCCTTTTAGGCAAAGCATTCCCTCTTGTCATGCTTAAGCAATTCCCTTCTCCAACCCAACTTGCCCAGAGCTCCTAGCTCATCCCTGTGATGAAAGTTTCCTCCCTTTATTTACGCCCAACTACAAACCCTGCAGCAGCTAAACCAGCCCTAAAATTGCTGGGAATATTGGCAAATCCAGAGGCAGGCTCACAACTCCCTTAGGAATAACTTCTTGTGGCACCAAGGTGTGATTCGCTTTGTTAATGAGATGGGGAGTGTGGCAGCTAGAACAATTTTTGGTTGCCTTGGAATGATTTCACAAGGAATTTGGAAGAGTTACCCTGCTGCAGATAATTCCAGTGGGTGATGCTGGTCAGTGAGGCTGGAATTCTCCAGGAATCCCATGTGTTAAGGAAAAGGTCTTTTCCCATCACTTGTTTTTTGAAACTGCAACAGCAGTTTTGCTGAGCTGCTTCAGATGGGGACACCCACTGAGCATGGAAATTGCTGCTTCAGTGGTTCCATCTGATTAGGCAAAGAGCTTGTCTGGGAAAAGGGAAATATTTGGCAGCTTCAGTGACTTGTGTCACCCCTCCTGCTGCACGGAACAAATTCCAGCTGCAGGGAACACCCACTCCCTGCTCCCATTGCCGCCTCCTGTGTCACTCAACGTTCTCATCCACCACCACAACTGAAAAGGTGTTAAAATTTGCTCTGTCTGGATATAAAAAATTGGTTCTTATTTCCTCACCAATTTCCTAAATTGCCACAAGTCCTGGTAGTTTATCTCTACATGAAATGTTGCTCCTGCTGTTGTCATTCTCATTCCTATAAAATAACAGCCTAAGGAAGAGCTGGGACATGAAATTCAGCACTGGCCAGGACACAGGACAGCCTGCTCTGAGATATAAATAGGACTATCAATAGGGTCACTTTTCTTGCACTATAAATAAGAATTTTTAAAATAGTGTTACTCTGCTAATTGCACAGTGTTAATAGAATCTCTGAGGTAGATTAACCACAGCTTCATCAGTTTAAATTTAACTTGTACTTCCTTACTATTTCAAGGGCATTGTATGCTGAGGACAAAGCACAGGAGACAAGGAAAGGAACAGTCTGGGAAATTATCAGGAACAAGTGTCTTGAATTATTTGGGGTTTTTTAACTCTCACAGTGCAAACCAAAAATACCCGCTGCAAAAGTGTAAAAATAAAAAGCAGAAATTGTTGCTTTTTACTTATCTGAATTAATGATTGCTAAATTATCTAATTATTAAAAGCATAAAGATTATCAAAATGTTATCTTGCTAAATAATCAAATTCTTCTTCCTCTCTTTGCCCCACAGCAAGAGAAGGGAGGGTGGAGGTTTTACCTACGAGGTTGAGAAAGGAGCCCTCAGGTGTTCCCCACCTGTGTTCAATGGACAAACCATGGGTTTTGCAATTAAGAATGAATTAACAGAAATAGAACTTATCAGAATTTCTGAAGGTTTTCCCCAGCTCAGCCTGTACAGAGCACTGGATTTCCAGAAATGGAGGCCTGTGAGATATCTCAACACAAACCACTGGTGTCCCAGCAGGATTGAGGGGATGGAGATCAGCCCTAAAAGAGCACAGAACCCCATCTCTCACCAGAACACAAGAAGGGCTCCAAAATCACTTCTAGGGATCCACAGGGATCATGGATCCAGCTCCTGGCCCTGCCCAGACACCCCAACAATCCACACTGTTCAAAAAGCTCCAGGCCCACAGGTGGGTCCCACATACTTCAAAAATCCAATGGTTTTATTTTTCTTTCCAACATCAGCAATTTTTTTCTCGTTATTCCACAGTTTCGGCTGCCTCCTGCAGGTTTCTTGGAGCTCCTGCCTGAGGGGAGGCAGTGCGAAGTTAACACCTATTCACCCTTTCTGTGGGTTTCACAGATCCATAGCACATTCCAATGGAAAAATTCCCATAATCTTGTGAGTGTCCATGCCTTGTTCTGGTCTGTACCAGTACTGCACAATGGGAAAACCAGCCCAGGAGTCATGTTCCATTTTCATGTCATTTTTAAATCCCATTCCCAGTAACTGCAGAGAGCAGCTGGATTTGCAGCACTGGAGCATCCAGGCACGTTTTTTTCTGGATTAATTCTCTCAAGTTTCCTGTATAAATTATTATTTTACTCTTCTGACCTCCAGCATCTCCTCTGAGTGACAGAGCTCTCAGCAGCGCTGTGGTCTTCTCCCAAGGACTCTCCATCTCCACATGGATGGGATAACATCTTGCTCCAACATTTGCCAGGAGCAAATACTGTGGAATTTTCACAGTAATTCCAGCTCCTCCTTTACTTCCATTTGGACTTTCTGTGATTCTAATTGTCACTATTGAGTTTTGTAATTGTCATTGTTGAGTTTTCTTATTGTCACTATTTTGTTTCATTGATTTAGGGGAACCTTCCCTCCACTCATCAAATCTGTGACTTTATCACCCCAAATTAAGAGGCCCCTCTGAAGGAGATGATCCAAGGCTCTCATTAAGCTCTGGAAAAGGTTTAAACTGGAGTTCCCTCCCAGCCCCAGGCAGAAAGAGGAACTTACTCTCTGTCTATGACCAGACAAGTGACTGCTTCAGCTGCGATGACGTTGGCTGTCCTGACATCCTCCCTGCAAGAAAAAACACATTTCTCCAGTTATTTCCATGACAATCTTCTGATTTCCAACACACAGGGCTCTTCAAGGACTTTGAGGACAAATTTCTGGCTTTCACAGCTCTTCCTTGCTGTTTTCATCATTCACATAGGCTAATAAAAGACTAGAATTCTAAGACTAATAAAAATAATCAATTTAATTCATTTTAATCAGATCGATTTGGTGTTCCAGTGTTTTAGAATCAGCATTGCATTTTCTGGGTTCACTTTATTCCAATTCCCTCCAACCTTTCCATGTTCCAAAGGTTAAGTGGATTACAGGCAAGAGAGACCTCCCCTCTTCTGCACACCCCTCATTCATCTAGGCTGGAACATCACTCTAGGCTTCCACTGAGGCAGAAAATCAGATTTACAGGTGCTGTTAGGAATAGAAATTCCCATTTAAAGACTGGAGGTATAAAAGCAGAATATGGTTAAAAAAGGGTGATGTGCACTCTCCCTTTGAGGTCATAATTAATTAACTTTAATTGCTTTGGAGCCCCCTTCATGTTCATACCTTTAGAGCAGAGTAAGCAGAAATACAAGGGAAGAACATTAATACTCCAGCCTGTGCTGGAATGCTAACTCTGAGTCTATTTGGACTGGAATTGAGTGTGTATTCGTGCTAATTAACCCCACTGATAAATCACAATGTGCTATTTCAAAGCAATGAGAAAGAAGTAGTAGAATAGCAGTGGATAATTATCTCTATTAACTCCTAAAACTTGAGTAAATACAGAGAGCATAAGGAAGGATAATATTGAATTCCTCATTAAGTTGCTGTAGCCAGCTTTTGACAATATATTGATTCATTAAAATGAGAATTCAAACTTGTTGGTGCCCACTAATTCCCATTAAAACTCAACACATTTGTCCCATTATCCCAGATGCCACATAAAGACATTTATCCCTGTAAATTTATGGATCACAGACATGATTTGCTTACTGCTTTACACTTAGATGATTACAGACCAGGAAAATACAATAAAATTGGTGGCCTCAGTTCCAATATTTTCAATAAAATTTGAAATTAATTATTTAGATGCATAAGGGACTGTTGTAATTTCGGTTATCTTCTATTAATCCATCCTTTTCTAGAAGGTGACTTTGGCCAGCAGCTGCAGAAATCCATGGCATTAAAGGCCAATGAAACCTTGGAAGTGTATAGCATGAAAAGCTCCAAGTGCAAGGCATTAATTGGGAAAGAAATTACTAAGAGGGGATTACAGGCAAGAGCAACCACCAGCAAGTGCCCAGCATTAAATGAGAGAGTAACTACTCCAAGTAGGTGGCATTAAAGATCGCAAATAATTACTACAAGTGTGCAGAATTCAGTGCGGAAATTGCTATTACAGGTGCATGCTATTAAGTGCAATCAGTAATTACTACAAGTCCAAGAGTAATCCAGTGCACAGGATTCAGTGGAAAATTAACACTAGGAAGTGCACAGCTTCAAATGCAGAAGGAATTACTACAAGTGCATGGCATTAATTGCAACAAGTAATCATTATACATGAACTGCATTAAATGCAAGAGTAATTACTATAAGGGCACAGCACTAAATGTTATAATTACTACAAGTGGAAAGCATGAAACCCAGAAGTTACTACTGGTAAATGCACAGCATTGAAGGGAAAAGTAACCACTACAAGTGCAAGACATTAATACAGAAGTTACTACAAGTGCAGGGCATTAAATGCAGCAAATAATCACAGTATTAACTGAAACAGCAACTACCACAAGTGCAAAGCATTAAAAACAAAGGTAATTACTCCCAGTGCACAGCATTAAATGAAAAACTAATTACTAGTAAATACAGGAAACAACTAATTACTGCCAGTGCAAAATATTAAATGCAGGGGTTACTCCCAGTAAATGCACAGCTTTAAAGGCAAAAGTAACTACTATCAGTGCAATAACAAGTGAAAAGTAATTACTGCATTAAATGCAACAGGTAGTTTAATTACTACAAGTGCATTAAATACAAGTAATTATTTCAACAGCACAGCACTAAGCAGCTATTAGAAGTGCAATGTTTAAAATAGAACTGATAATTAATTAATTAATTAATCAATTCCTGGCAGTGCCCCACCACCCCCTGTGGCACCAGGGAGGAGAGGAGAGGAGAGCACTGACTCGGACACTCCCTGGCCTTCATTCCCTTCCTCCTCCTCGGAGCTGCTTCCCGAAAATCCATGTTCCTCTTCCGTGGAGTCGCCCTCGCTCCGCGAGCGCTCCATGGCCCCGGCTGCTCCTGCATTTCAGGGGACACGCCTGATCCCCTCCAGCTCCCAGCTCCGTGCCACCCCCTCCAGCCCAGAGCTGGGCACCTGCACAAAGGTCACAGCTGCTGCGGGGGCTCTCGGCTCAGGAAATCCAAGAGGGGAGGATTTGGGAGCCCTCAGGACATCCTTGGCTGTGGACAAGGGCCAAAAATCCCAGCAGGAGACCTCGCATGCCCTTTTCAGCTCCTTAGCCCAGCAGAGGAATTAGGTAGCAACAATATCCACGTTCCTAAATGCTCCCAGGTGTGCCACCACACCGTTGGAAACGAGGATGTTATTTAAGGGATGAAATGCATAGATCTGTTTTTCTCCTTGGAATTTACAGCCAACTTCACCACATTGGGAAGTTACAACAATTTTGCTTCTGACAAGCTGTGAACAGCTCAATTTAAGAAGAGATAAGTTTATACATCAGCCTCTGTCTAATAGTTTTACCATAGGCTGCCATAATTTGCTCTAAATGTAGAAAAATTTGAGGTTATGACCAATTTTTTTTGCTTTTTTTTGCCTTCCTACATCCCCAAACTGCTTGGAGTCCTGCTCCAACACCTTCTCCCATAGCTCCCACTGCTCCCAATCCCTTGGACAGGGACTCCATGCCTGCCCTGGGCAGTCAGTTCAATGTTTAACAGCCCTTTCTGCAAGGGAATTTTTCCCAATACCCAGCCTAAACCTCTTCTGGTGCCATTTGAGGCCCTTTCCCCTTGTCCTGTCCCTGTTCCCTGGCAGCACAGCCCGACCCCCCCTGGCTGTCCCCTCCTGGCAGGGAGTTGTGCAGAGCCACAAGGTCCCCCCTGAGCCTCCTTTGCTCCAGGCTGGTGGAATCTCAGCAGCATCTCCTGGGAGTTTATTACTTTTAGAACTCTCAGTGCAGTTAAGACAGAGCAGAATTTCCTTGACCAACAGAGCCTTGAAAGACCTGAGGCCTCAGCTTCATAAATATTCCAGTCAATTATCACAAACGGCTCCTCTTTCTTTGTAAATCTTGTTGTACAACACTTGGCAGGGCTTAAACCTTTCAGCTGGAGCCACTGAGAGTAAAAATGTATTTTAGGAGCAGTCAGTAAGTGCTAACAAGATGCTCACAAGGCATAAAACAAAGTATTAGAGGGAGCTGGTACATTTTCTATTTGAAGAGGCATACATTTGGCTTATATTGAAGAAAGAGTCAGTAAAATAGTATTTTTGAAGCTCAACAAGCTGAATTGTTGTTTTCTAAGAAATATTTTGTTTTCTCAATACTCATGAAGCTTAAAACACATGGGGTTTTTGCTACATGTCCTCAAACTGGAGTACCTTGGAGTCAAATCCCTCTTGTTGTGTTTCATTCCCTTTTAGAAAGTGAGATTTTAATGCCTGACGGAATTTTTACAAGATTTTTTATGAAATAGCTTTTCAAGTGCAGATTTTTCCAACGGCACCTTTTATTAGTTTCACATTAAAATCTATAAAAGTTTAGTAGAGCGTGCTGTGTTTATTAATCCCAGTGGTGTATTTTTTATATCAAAGCCAATGGCAAATGGATGTTGGGTTCTCAGGAAGATGAAAAGGCATCCAGGGGCAGCCACAGCTTCTCTGGGTACCCTGTGTCCTTTGGAAGTCAAACTTTCGTCTGTGTGGGGTGGTTTTCCCCCATGGAAATCAGGCAGATACAGGTGATTGATGCAGACATGGATCACAGAACTCATTACATTTGGAGAAGAACTCCAAAATCATCAATTCCAGTCTTTGACTGGTCCCCATTTTGTCAACTCCTCCCCTGGCAAGGTGGCAGGCCCTGGCACAGGGTGCCCAGAGCAGCTGTGGCTGTCCCTGGATCCCTGGCAGTGCCCAAGGCCAGGCTGGATTTGGGGTTTGGAGCAGCCTGGGACAGTGGAAGTTATCCCTGCCATGGCAGGGGTGGCACTGGATGGGGTTTGAGGTCCCTTCCCACCCAAACCAGTCTGTGACCCTATGGACACAGCCACATCCAGTTGTTCCCTGATGTTCACCATTTCCTTCCCTAAAAAATGAGGATAAAACTTCATTTCTTAGCTCAAGAAACTGGAGAACCTCAAAGGACCACCCAGAGCAGGTGGGTCAGTGCCTGCTCCTTGGTGGCTGCCCTGCAGAACCTGCCTGGGAGAGTCCCTGGCAGAAACTTCCCGTCCTGTGGGACCTCAGGAGATGAGTGCTGAGATCAGCTGAGAATGCTGTTAATGAGGGTTTTCAGAAATAAAAAATTAGGTCTTCCCTGGTGGATTTTAAATTATGCCACAGGACTATCCAGAGGTTCCCAATTTGCTGCTATTTGAGTTTTTTAATTCATTTTCCCACCTTCCAGCACTGTACACTTGACCTTGTTACAATATTCTTAATAAGGTTGATTTAAAGCATTTAGTACAAGACATGTCAGATAGGGGAAAAAATGGGAAAAATGAGTTATTAGCTTAAATTTAGCAATAAGAGCTCAAAGCCCAATATCTCTATCTTCACGTCTGTTTTATTGGGTATTTTCTGATAACACCATGACTTTCAGGTGGGAGATAAGAATCAGCTTTACTGGGTATTCTGTGGAGTGGTACCCAAATTTGGTGATCTATCCTTTAAAAAGAGGAATTTGCCTACCTGGAGACTTAAAACTGTCTTTTTAAAGCTTTGGTTACATTTTATTTCTATAAATAAAATTAAATTAAATATTTTTTTAAAATAATAATTAATAAATAATTTTGATAACTTCACCTGCATCTTGGCCTATAGCTGCAGCAGGGGGAGATGCAACAACCACCTGCTTATTCTTGATTTAGTAAAAAGAAATAAATAATCAAGGTTTTATGTGCCAAAACCAAACTAAATCCAACTGGGGTGGAAAGAAATTAATTCCTGGCCCTGGTTGGGCACTGGGAGTACAACAGCAGCATTAGGAGAGCAATTTAGGGATGTGACCCAGCAGATTCCCAGGAGGAAAGGGATGGATCCCCATTCCCAGGCTCATCTCCCACTGCTGGTGGTGTGCAGATGGATGGTGCTACTGCTCTGAATATCCCAAAAATCTATTTATGGCAGTGACAGCTGCTGACCTTGACACCTCCACCTCTTTTGTGCTGTGGAGCAGCTTCTCTCCTGCTGGTGGACATGCCCCACCCTGCCACAAAGGATTTCACTGCTCTGAGGACACCTTTAAGGTGATTTTATAGGGGTTTTATACGGCAGGTGCTGCTCAACACCTAAATATGAGGGTGGAAGATTCAGCACTCAGCACTGGGAAGGCACAATAAAAACCTCAGCAATTATTACACCATCATTTCAAGCTATGATGACCCTTCAAGAAACCTGGTCTTCCTTTTGTCATTTTTATGAAGTGAGCAGGTGTTTAAGAACAAATTGGGATGAATTCCAACATGGTGTTTGAATATGAGGCCATTCAGCACAGGATGGACTCACAGCACTAAAAATCAGGAGCAAAAGTGCTCCTCCTCCATGGGAGGGTCCACACTAAACCACTTTCACTGTTAAAATGGGCAAGAGTTTATGGAAATTTCAATAGGGAATAAAATGTTTTTTTATAAAATAAAATGTCTGTCAAAAGAGGAAATAAAGCTCAAAGTTTAAATAAAATATATATGGGAAAAAAGCCTAGACATGAGGCTGAATTACAGCCTTGGATTTTAAAAAATAGCACTGGAATAGTCTGGGAAAGTCACCTGGAAATTAAGAATTATATTTTCTTAATAAATGTTCTGATATTAATATTCCAATGGGCCTTTCAGGCTTGGCAGAAAGTATCACTGGGTGTCCTTGGGATGTGAGTGTCTCCATGGGAATCAAATTCCTCCTCAATGAGTTTTCTAAAAAAGGAGAATTTTGGTGCATTCAGGACAACGTGAAGTTTTAGATAAAAGTTTCTGTCTTCTGGGAGTATTCACATTCCAAATGTGTGTTTCAAGGAAGGATCCCACTGTTTCAGTGTCCAAGGCCAGGTTGGTTTGGAGCAGCCTGGGATAGTGGAAGATGCTCCTGTCCATGGCAGGGGTGGCACTGGATGGAACTTAAGGTCCCTTCCAGCCCAAATAGTTTAGGGATTGATATTTGGGTTGGATATTCCCTAGATAGATGATATATAAAGAAAATAATAACTATTTATTTCCTGACAAATAACACTTTCTAGATCCAAAACTCACAGGTTTTCAGACCCCAGGGGAACACAATTTCCTGTGGCTCTCTCTTTGCTGGTGATGAGTCAGGAGCCAAAGTTGGACTGGAACTTCCAGAAGCTGGAGTGCCAAGGGAAGGTGGCAGATGGATTTGGGATGTTTGCCTGAACACCTGTGCAAAGTGGCACTCTCAGCTGAGTTTCCACCCAGGTGTCCACAGTTCTAAGAGCCAAACAGCCTTTCCTGAAACATCTGCCCAGAGCCAGGAGGATCCATTTCATAATCCCATTTCAGTAAAACAAAAGTTCCACCTTCTGTTTATTCCACTGAGCTTTTCTGAGTTCTTCAGGCAAGCAGAGGGATGGATTTCTGGCAGTGCTGGGGTGGGAACACTGAGAAGTCACAGAATCATGGAATGTTTTGTGTTGGAAGGGGCATTAGTGATCAGCTCATTCCACCCCTGCCATGGGCAGGGACATTTTCCACCATCCCAGGCTGCTCCAAGCAGCTGGGCTGTCCTGGCTTTGGGCACTGCCAGGGATCCAGGGGCAGCCACAGCTGCTCTGGGCACCCTGTGCCAGGACCTGCCCACCCTGCCAGGGAACAATTCCTTCCCAATATCTCATCCAGCCCTGCCCTCTGGCAGTGGAAGCCATTCCCTGTGTCCTGTCCCTCCATCCCTTGTCCCCAGTCCCTCTCCAGCTCTCCTGGAGTCCCTTTAGGCACTGGAAGGGGCTCTGAGCTCTCCCTGGATCCTTCTCCAGTACCTGTGGGCTGCCATCTGTCACAGCCCCTGCTTTGCCTTTTCTCTAGGCACAGAAACTCCATTTGTGGCACCCCTTGGGGAATCCACCTGCCTGGGAAGGGAATTCCAAGTAAATCCAAGAGCTGCCCCAACACAGTGAGGATTTACACTGCAGGCATTCCCATATGCAGCTGAAATCCTTATTGTGGCTGACTTTCAAGGCTGAAAGAGATGAGTATCTCATCCCTTATCCAGTGCTTCCAAATTCTGCATGGAATCTGTATTTAACCCCTGTAACTGCACCCATCCCACCATGGCTGGATCTGCTGGCATAAGGACAAGCAAGGAAGCACAGAATTGTTGGAAGAGCCCTCTAGGATCATCGAGTCCAACCATGCACCCAGTCCTCCCCTAAACCCTGACCCCAAGTGCCACTTGCACAGTTTTAATCCCTGCAGGAAGCCACAGTGTCCCACCAGTGTTTCCCACTGTGGAGGTGGGAACAATGCTCAGAAATCCCTCTCTGCTGATGGAAAAAACATTTCCAGTGGGCCCACCATTCCCACTGCTCCCAGGAAACCCTCAATGATGTTGATATCACTTACTACAGTGTTTCCAGCAGCTCAGAAAGGCAGGGAAGAGCAAACACAGCCAGAGGAATATTCTATGGGAACTAAAACTGGTATTTGTAGGTAAACCATGGCTTAAGTATAGTCTGAAGTGACAGATAAACCCAAATCTGAGTGACACAATGCTGACAACTGGGATGGCAGAACCTCCTTTCCTGCCAAACCCATTAATGATTCAACCCAGTTACTTGTGCAATTTATTCAGAATTATTGTAATGAACCAGAGTCTCACTAGTCCGTAATTAATTATATTCCCCAAGTGAAAGAACCCAGGGGTACAAAATTATCACTTTTTCATTAAAGTGAAATAAAACCCTACCACACCCCATCCATTGCTGTTATAATCAGCCACTAGGCAACAAGAGCATCTTTAAGACATATTAAATGTTAATTATCCCATTCAAGGACAAATCAATTAAACCTTGAACAAATCAGAAGAGTTTCTAGAAACTGGTGCCTTGCAGACCTACTCCGCATAAGGAACTTCTCTGCCAGCCTTGATCAGATCATTCAAAGCCAGGCAAAGCCAAAAACCCAGGAAATGCCAAAACCCCATGAAACTGGCACAGATAAAGAGGAAACCATTGATTTGCATTATTTTCCTCAAAAAGGAATAGCAGCAGCAACAGAATTCAGCAGCCAAAGCCACATGAAATGGTCCTTGACACATTTCTTTCATGAATGACTCAGCAGCTGCCCTTTAATATTATAAGTTAAGAGACAAACACAAAGTGGGAATAAAAAGGCCTCCAAGACCATTGATAAACTGACCCCAGCCTTGTCAACTCTTTCCCTGTGAGGGTAGGCAGGCCCTGGCACAGGGTGCCCAGAGCAGCTGTGGCTGCCCCTGGATCCCTGGAAGTGCCCAAGGCCAGGTTGGACTTTGGGGCTTGGAGCAGCCTGGGACAGGGGAAGGTGTCCCTGCCCATGGCAGGGGTGGAATGAGCTGATCCTTAATGCCCCTTCCAACCCAAACTGTTCTGGGATTCAAAGAAATCCAAGTCCTTTTTCCCAACCTCACCCCTCTCCAAGCCCTGGAGACTGATATCAGCTTGGGCCTGGATGGAAAATGTGGATCCTACAAATTGAGAAGTGATCCAGTGCTTCTCCTGAGCTCCAGCAGGAACACAGGGTCACAGGGTCATTGTCCCATTATGACTTCAAAGGTCCTGACAATTAAAATCCTTCCCTTCCACTCGCTCCCTATCCTTAATCTGTAATCTCCACATGGGAAAAGTATCTTCTGTAGCCATAAAAGGAGAAATAAGGCTACAAGGTTAACTCCAATACTTTATTACAGGCCTTTCATTAAGAGATTCCAAATGATAAAACATTTCCTAAATGAGCCTGTATTCCTTGGAGATGTCCTGCTTAGGGAGCTTTAACCATAAAATATCTGATGTTGTTCAAGGACACGCTGGGGGCGAGTTTAAAATCTGAATTTTTCCTCATTTTTTTCAGCAGCCGGACAGTAAAACAACAGTGCAAAAGCCTCTGACTATTTCAGCATTCCAAAGAGTTTCAGCTCTCCCAAATTTCCTAGGTGGAGGGATCTCTCTCCCAAACTGCCAAATTATTTCCAAATTATTTCTTACTTATTATTTCTCCAAGTCTCTAAGAGCCAGTCCAGAAAGGACACATGATAGAAGATTAAAAGAATATAATGCAATGCCTATAGATTAATCCTATGCTCTTGTGGACACCCCCAAATCCACGGAGATTAGATATATTTCCATTTTCCTGACAATAAAAACCAGGCCGAAGGGCTTTTTGAAGCCAAGAGTGGCAATAACCCCTGTTAAATGCCAGATTCCTTAGCTTAAATTATTTCTCTTGGGTTTTATTCCCCCAGGAATTTTTCTAAAGCAACTCCAAGTTGTCATTTGAGAGATTTAGCTTGGAAATTATGGAAAACTTTAGGAAAACTTGGAGCAGTGCAATAGGTGATGCTCCTTCCTTGGAAAGTTTAAAGATTAGGCTGGACAAGGGAACAATGACTTTGCTCCAGGAGTTGGGACATCCCTGCTTGGAGCAGGAAGTTGGAGTGGGGACCTTTAGAGCTCTTTTGGGGTGAATATTCAGCTGACTTTTCTCTATTTCCTGCTCATACGGCTCCACTGCCTCTGGCAAAACCAACTCATTTGTAAATGTCCCTGACTAAAAACCACAGCCCCAATTCCAGGTCCCATGAAGAACAAGAACCAAACACCTTTTTGTGCCACCTCTGTTTTCCTTTAGGCAGCTTTATCCTAAAGGTTGAAGAGAGCAGTGGGAGAATTTCAGACCCCAATTCCAGATGCAAGACATAAGAGAAAATCCCAACCAGAGCCATCCTTACAAGCACTGCATTAACCCATGGAAATGAGGATGTTGGGAATACCCAGCTTCAGAAAAGAACAATATTGGCTTTCAAATTTTACTACGTTTCCTGGAGGACAATTCAAAGTGTCCAAGGTTAAAAGGTCAGGATGTTAAAATCCCAGGAAGGCTTCACCAGGAGTGGAGAACTGGGACCATATTCTGGTTGTTTGATGCAAGATTTACTCTGCGTCTTTTGCACAAAGGCTTGGACGTCATGGGTGCAAAATCTCCCAGCCTCTTCACTGTCTGATGCATTCCCTTTGCTCCACTGAACTCCCAAATATTCCCAGCAAGTTTTACCCTGCCTAATTCCTGTCCTTTCAGTATGGAGAAGATGCCCCTGCCCAATGCTGCAACCAAGGGTGTAGAGGAGCTGCAGTACCATGGAAGAGCTGAGTCCCTTCAGTCTATAGGAATGTCCAGGAGCTTCCTGCCCAGGAACTTCACATCCCTTTCTCTCTGCCTGATTTAATTTCCTTTAATTTTTTTCCCCCTGGGATGGTTTGGAAGGCTTCAATCCAGGACAAGAAGCTCATTTATTACAAAGGAATCGATTCCCTTTGAGGGTGGGCAGGCCTGGCACAGGGTGCCCAGAGCAGCTGGGGCTGCCCCTGGATCCCTGGCAGTGCCCAAGGCCAGGCTGGACAGGGCTGGGAGCAGCCTGGGACTGTGGAAGGTGGCATGGGTGGAACTGGATGATCTTTAATGGCCCTTTCCAACACAAACCATTCCAGAATTCTGATATTCCCTGTCACCATCTCAGCCCCAGAATGGTGCAAAAGTTCTATTTTAACACAATTTTTTGGCGGTGAAGTTCCCAAATATTTTACATCCAAAATTATACTACGGGTTGAGAAAATAAACCAGCACCTAGGACAAATGCTGAGTAACCTCCTGTAATATTCATTTTCATCTTTATAAGATCATGTTCTGTATAAAACTCTAAAACCTTCCAGTTTCTTCTCAATTCTACAACTGCCAGCCTTTCATTTCATTATAGCCTGACTGCGGACATAATGGAATTTAGCAGGTGCCTTAAGGATGTGTAATTTACAACTTTAGACTTCAGGAATCAAGAACTGGATTTTTCAAACCCAGAGGCTGGGGGGGAAAAAAATTAAATATAAAAATTTTTGATGAATTTAAATCTCTGCCAGCCCCTTCAGCAGCCAGAGTGAAATTGCTTCATTAGAGAAGTTCTGCCACATAACCCTAAACCACTTTTTCAGCCTGAACAAACCCAAGATTAAATTGAGATGAAGGTTGCCCACAGCTTTAGGGGTTTTAAATGAACTTATCCCTTTTTTTTATTGAATATAAACACGGCTAAACCTCTGAAAATATCTGTTCCATCCAAGGCATGCAATTCAACAATTCCCATCCCTTCTGTTGGATTTGGGAGAATCTGTGGTGAAATTCCTTGGAGAATCACTGATACCTTGCTTCAAACAGCAAAAGCCTGTAGAGACCTTGGTGACAAACATAAATTTAAAGAAATAAATACAGGAATTTTAAAATATTGACAGCAAATCTGCACTTTTTAGGGGGTCTCAAAGCCTGGGCAGCTCTGTGGGTCTTCACTGGGAATTTGTCCCATGCTCATGAGGTTCTGGAAGAAGCCCCAGGATAGTTTTTAGAGTGAAATAAATGGGTGTGGGATGTCAAAATCACCAGTGGAAAGATTGGATTGGGGCAGATCATGGAGGCCAAGAGGAAGAGCTGGGGATTGAGGCAGGAAAAGTGAGGAGTCAGGACCCAAACAAAAGGGTCAAAGCAACCCTGATGGATAAAAGCAATTCCAGAGCAGCCTCACAGTGCCCAGCCAGAAAACCTCTGGAAGGTTTTGCCACATGGAAATCTTGAGACTTTCTATATAGGGAACCCTCTTGCTGAGAGACAAGTCCAGAAATAAGCTGTGAGACATCAGGAGAGAGGAAATGAGCTGAAAGTTCAGTGAAGAGAGGAAAAAAACACCAAAAAAAAAAGGCAAAAAGGAGGAAACAAACCCCTGCAATCCCCAAGGGAGGCTGAAGAATCAACACAACTCTTCCACCACATGTAGGAAGCTGGGGATGCCAAGAGAAGTTCATAGCTGGCAGCTCTGAATTCCACTCATAACTCTCCCAAAATGGACTGGGTGGTCCTGGGTTTTTTTAGGAACGGCTTTACTTCAATCCCCCTAGGCCTGAGATCCAAGGACACCCTACAGCCTGGGGCTTCAAAAAGTACAAAACAAAAGTGAGTTGGGGGAAGCAAACTGGGGGTAAATGACATCATTACCTGAAGCTGTAAGTGGAGGATTAACCCAATATGTAGATGGACCAAAATTATAATTGTCTGAAAAACTCATGACCATTGTCCATCTCGGGTGTAGCCCCTTGGAGGCTTTTGACTGCCCAAGGTGTATCTATTGAAGGCCTTTTTAATAAATACCTGCTTTTATAGCCGCTGTTCTAGGGAGCCACTCCAAGGTTTCAGGTGGATCAGTGACAATGTGGTTCAGCCTAACAAAACGTGAGTGGGTCATTTAAGCCCTAAGGGGAGCACTCCTAAACAAACAACCCCACCCCTCTATGTGCAGCAAAAAGGACCCTGGGTCTCCCCCACACGGACTTCACAATAAAAACCAGGCCCTCCTAAGAGCAAAACCATCCCCAAACCCCATTTCTGGGAGCCAAACCCAAAGGTAGCCCCAGCTCCTCACACCAATCCTGGTGCTGTCACAGGAGCACTGCCTCTCACAAGAGCCATGCTCAGGCTGTGCCCTCACCTAAATTAACACCCAAATTTGTGTAGTGATAACACAGGTCACTACTTTTAAATGTTACCCCTCTCAGGGTGGGTATTCCCAGCCAGCCTTGCTGCTCTCCAAGATCCCAGTGGCCAGGCTGGCTCCAGCCCCCTCTTTGAAGTCACAGTGACACCACACAGGGACAGGTGGGTACAACAGGAATGTGCTGGAATGCACCAGGGAATTAAAAGCTTAAGTGTATCTTTTGTGTCAACAGCCAGGGCAACTCAAAGTGAGATCAGAGGCTGCCACTGAAAGTGGAGCTGTTGGAGCCTGATCTGCCATCACCAGCACAAACAGCCCCTGTGCCAAGTCTGGACATGGGTAAAATGATCCACTCTGAGACGTAAAATTAATGCTAATAATCATTAAATTCAAAGCAGGGGACTGGTAGAGTGATGGCTGTAAAGAAATAGGAATGTATACAGGACAGGAATAGTACGCAGCCTATGAAAATCTGGGTGTTTAGGGAAGGGAGGGTGAGGAGAACAGCAAACATAAATAAATCAGGATTATTCCTGCATTGTTCCCAGGTTGGTGTCACTGCATGAGCCCCATCCAGTGCCTAAAGAGGCTCCAAGGGAGCTGGAAAGGGACTGGGGACAAGGAATGGGGGACGGGACAAGGGGAATGGGTTCACACTGACAAAGGCAAAATTTAGATGGGATCTTGGGAATAAATCCTTCCCTGGCAGGGGGGGCAGGCCCTGGCACAGGGTGCCCAGAGCAGCTGGGGCTGCCCCTGGATCCCTGGCAGTGCCCAAGGCCAGGCTGGACACTGGGCTGGGAGCAGCCTGGGACAGTGGAAGGTGTCCCTGCCCATGGCAGGGGTGGCACTGGGTGGGCTTTAAGGCCACCACTGCCCCATGTCCCCAAGTGCCACTTCCACACATCTTTTAAATCCCTCCAGGAATGCTGATCCCACCACTGCCACCTGTCCCAGTGCTTGGCAACATTTTGGTGGAGAAATTTTCCTTGATATCCAACCTAAACCTCCCCTGGTGCAGCCTGAGGTCATTTACTTTGGTCCATTTGTGTGTAAATTACAGCAAGCAAAATGCAAGGCATGAGCTGATATTATTCTGTATTTTAGAGGTGGAATTATTTTAATATGGGTGTAATGGAGAACATTTGATTATTTATAAAGCACAGGCCTGAACATTTAATTACAATGGTGCCTCATAATGATCACCAAATGAGTGGGCCCCGCATCCCAATTCCAGGTTGCCATGCAGAAAACTCCTTCAATTTTCTAAACTTGATAAATTACAGAAATTTTAGCCTGACACACAAACCCAAATCCATCCTGGGTAGACATGGAGATTTGAACAGAAACCACATCACAAGGTGCTGTTGTAAATTTAGCTATAAATTTAAGTTGATATCCCGTTTTTTTGCTCTCTTTTCCACTCTTCAATTCCATCTTGTTGCAAACCTGTTCTGAGGGTTTGCTGACATGGATTATCCTGCCTACATCCCATGAATTAATTCCTTCTCCTGCATCCCCCATAGGCATCTTCACTTGTTTGGGTGTTTGTTTGGGTTTTTTTTAAAGGAAGTTAAAGAGAATTCAAATTCATTGCTGCTTTCCTCAGTTCCACTTAATGCTTACAAACTTGAACAGAGCTGGGGGGAGTATTTTGATGGAAGCATTTTCCCAGGAAAAATGTGTGATTTCCTCACTGGAACTCTTGTTCAGGGGTTTTTCTCTCCTCTCATTAAAAACACATTTATTTCAGAGCATGCATTTTTTCCCCAACTAGAAACATTTGTTCTAAACCATCATTTTGACACAAACATTCTCATTTTGAAATTCTAGGGTAAAACATTTGGATCTAATAGTTGATGGTTATTATTGACAGCAAGGTATTGCTGCAGGACAAAAATCACGTGGGAATTTTTTCCCCCCATCATTTCATTTTTTCCTTTTGCACAGCACAGGAATTACCTACAAAAAATCATGAAAAGAGGGGAAATGGAAGAGTTTGGAGCCTTCAGCCCTGCCAGGTTGTTTCACACCTTCCAGATGGAAAAAACAAAGTTCAATCCCAGGGTTTTACTCTTTCCAGGAAGCAAGAACCAGATCTGACCCCTGAAATCTCTTCCATCAGCACCCATTCCACTCATCCCACTTCAGACAGGAAAATAAATCCTCCAAATTGTGCTACTTAAAAAAAAATTATAAATTAAAACCATATTCTTTTGATGTGAACAGTGCTCCAGCAGCTTTCTAAGCTAATAAATAGCAGTAATGCTTATTATTTCTTATGCATTCTTTAGTGCAGCAATTTTTTTTTCAGGCTCTGAAGGAACACAAAAGAAAAAAGATATTGGAAAAATTTTTGGAGATGTTCACTGCAGCAAGAGCAAATATATGGGCAACTATAAGCCTTCTGTTTCAGGTTCTGAAGGAACACAGAAGAAAAAGATATTGGAAAAATTTTTGGAGATGTTCACTGAAGCAAGAGCAAATATATGGGCAACTATAAGCCTTCTGTAGTGCTGCTTTGCCCCAAACCCCTGGAATTCTGCCTTCCTTCTCCCATCTGGCACACTCTGCTTGCCCAACATTAGATTTTTTTTTATTATTATTATTTTTAACTCAGCAGGAAGAATATTGTCTGTGGTCTTTAGACAACATCTTCAAAAGACAAAAAACCCAAAACCAATCTGAGTTCCTGGGCTATGACTCAGTTAGAGAAAAGCAAGAACAATTTCATAAGCTATGATTTTCTAAACCAGCAATTGTCTTTAAGACTCCAAACCACTTGATTATTTACTAACTACATTTGAGTCATCAAGTTGAGTCTGAGTGTAACTTCTCTACACAAATTATTTCTGCCCTTTTTGTGAGGAGTAGTAAAACTCTGATTTTTTAGACTCCTAGAAAGGTTTGGGTTGCAAGGGACTTTCTCTCCTAATGGCTATTTTTCCCTGAGGGAGATTTTGGGTTGATAAAAATATTTTAAAGGCAGACATTAAAAGGCTGAGAGAATTGGGATTGTTCAAGCTAGAGACAGGAAGTTTTGGGGTGCCCTCACTGTGTCCTTCCAGTGCCTGAAGAAGACAACAGGGAAAACAGAGAGAGATTTTGGACAAAGGATGGAGTGCTAGGACAAGGGGGAATGGCTTCAAACAGACAGAGGGGAAATTTAGATGGGATATTGGGAAGGAATTGTTCCCTGGCAGGGTGAGCAGGCCCTGGCACAGGGTGCCCAGAGCAGCTGGGGCTGCCCCTGCCTCCCTGGCAGTGCCCAAGGCCAGGCTGGACAGGGTTTGGAGCAGCCTGGGACAGTGGAAGGTGTCCCTGCCATGGCAGGCGTGGGATTTTGAATCTTTAAGCTCCCTTCCCACTGAAACCACTCCATGATTCTGATATTCAGTTTATTTTTTTTTTCTTAGAAAATAAATGAAAAAACAAGGTGAATTTTTGTGCACCAGCCTTTCATTTCTGACCATCCCCATTCCTTCAGAACCAGAGGTGTTTCCATGAGGATCTATTTGACCAGCCTGACTAAGGTTGTACCAGCTCTCTGCACAAAAATTAGGAAAAACCTTGAGATTATAAACTGAGCTGTTTGTGAGAACACAGAATTGAACTGTGGGTGCTGAGATCCAGCTCCAAACCTTGATATAAATATAATATTTTATGTAAATTATATTTGTATAGAAATAATTACAACAGTTTTAAGACACAGCATTTTCTTTTCTATAAAAATTGTGATTCTTGTTAACAAAAAAGTTGGGCTGAGTTCAGAAGATCCCAGAATGGTTTGAGTTGGAAGGGATTTTACAGATCATGTACTTCCAGCTGCCTCACCATGGGCAGGGACACCTTCCAGAGATCTTCACAAGTCACTAAATGTGCCAGAAAATGTAAAGACAGTAAAGGAAAATTGGCTTCACCTGGCTTGTTGCCACATGTATAATCTCAGACAACAGACTCTAAAAATCAACAAGTCAACTGCACATCTGAGAACTCGGATGAACAGCCTCAAGCAGCAGATGGCTCATCCAAAAAGAAAAAAAATCCCAAACAAGCACCATTAAAAGCCCCAACCTACTGTGGCAATTAGTGCCACACTTTAAAGAGAGCAGGAAGAAAAGGAAGATTTAAAAACTGCCTGAGGATATTCAACCCAGCAAGGATCAGAAATGATTAAAGCTGCAGCTCTGGTTCAGGATGTTGGTCAGCAATTAATTCTGGGTGCTGGAAATGCCACATTTATGGAGCTTTGGGAGAATCCATTCTGTGTTGTGATTTTAGCCAGAAAGAGCCAATAATATCAGCTCATTCCTGCTGGAAAAGCAGAAACAAACTGTTCCTCAGGAGTCCCAGTGCAGTGCTCCCAAGCAGGATGCTGTGAGAGCCACCACACCTTGCTCTGCCCTCTGGGAAATGTCCTTTCCAGCTCATTCCTTCATATATTGGCAAAAATAGGCCCAGAATCATGGAAATCAGCACAGAATTCCAGGATGGTTTGGGCTGAAACCTTAAAGCTCATTTTGTCCCCACTTTCTGACACATGCAGGGACATCTTTGACTATCCCAGGGTGCTCCAAGCCTTGGACACTTCCAGACCATGCCAGGATTATGCTTTTTGGGGATTCTACCACCTTCCCTAGGCACTCTGTTCCAATGCTTTACAACCCTTTTGGTGCAGAAATTCCTCCTGATGTTCAGCCTGAACCTCCCCTGGTAATTTCCTCTTCTCCTGTTGCTTGGTACCTGGGAGAAGAGCCTGACTTGGAGGAAGGGAAGCAAATCCATCGTGCTTCTAACAGTGGAATTAAGCAAACCACAAAGGGCCTGATGGAAATTCCACAATTTTGCAATCATAAACCTCCTCCATCTGTTCTTGAGCTGAGGGCATTGAGGCCAGGCCATCCCAACAGCAGCCTGGGCAGGGCAGGGCCACATTTTCCACAATTTAATTGAATTTTTGCCATGGGGTGTCCTCAGGAGATCAATCAGCTCCAAGGCCCAGATGCCTCCAGCCCTGAGGGGAGCAGATGGTGACACCATCCCCGTGTCACTTTGCCTCTCCACTTGCAGCTGTCCCAGCTTTGGAGCTCTCACCCTCCAAAGCCTCTGGGAGGGTTTTGTTTCAAGGAATTGCCAACAGCTTTCCCAAAACCTGGAAAAGCTTCCTGCGCCTCAGGGTGATGGATCTAAATCTGTCAGGAATGGATCTAAATCCTTCAGGGCTCCCAACTCCCTGGCAGGGAAAGGGAAATAAAGGCTGAAAGATCTTCTGAGATCACCCAATGCTTGCAAGACGTGTAAAAAGCATCTGAGATAATGGATAACAAAAATTCCAGCCAGTCCTTGGAGACCATGTGTCAGATCCACAGTCCATGGGATACACACAGGGCACAGGTGTTGGGAAAAAGGGGAAAAACACCCTGGATTTATGGAAGAAATCCCATTATTTAGCACCAAGGGTGGCAAAAATGATTCTCAACTTGCCAGAGTGAGAAGGTTGGGTTTATTATTCTTTCGGGGTTGTTTTTATTCATTCTCCTGCACATCAACACTTGAAGCACTGCTTCCATTTTATGGTGGCCTCTACATATGGGTACATCTCCATCTCCATCTCCATGGAGCTCCTAGCTGGAAAACTGCATTATCCTGGACTGCATTCCTACCCCATGGATGCTTTTAATTCCCTTTTCTACTCTTCCAAACTGGGAATAGGGAATGTCTCAGCATTGTGACTAAGGAATGGCTTCATGCCAAGACGAACCATCCCAGGAGGGAATCTTTCCTCATTGTCCTTCCACCCCACAGCCCATTTTTCCAGCCCTTTCCCATCATAAATTCCATCTGCTTTCCTACACAAGAATTTTGCTGCTTCTCAAGCCCTTTCCTAGCACTTTTTGGTGGTTGGATGCCTTTTCCCAAAAACACAGAGATTGCAACAGAAGGAGATGTGGTTCTCCCTGAAGAAATAGGAATTACAATGGTATTTTCCTATTTTTATCCTATAGGATAAATATATCTTTTATTCACATATATACCTCTGGAAATGTCACCCTGAGATGAAATTCCTGCCACATTTACATTTGCGTGCCACCCAGAGTGTCAAATATTTTCAATTCTCCATTCCACTCCCTTTTCCCTGGAAAATTCAGGACAAGGTTCATAGGGCAGCAGATGAGAAGGTTTTAGTGGGAGCAGGGCATAGCAAGGAAGGTGTCCCAGGAAAATGGAATATAACCCTCATGATTCCTGGGAAGGTCAGTTTGAGGACACTGGAAAAGGATTCAGCCCATAAAAGCTACAGAGAGGAAAGGAAAAGGGAAAAGGAAAAAGAAAAATGGAAAAAGGAAAAAAAGGGAAAAGGGCTCCTTTCCAGGACAGCCAAGAAACATGAATAAAGCTGGAGAGGACAGAAAAGGAGAGAGCGGGGCAGCAAGGTGGGGCACCCCAAAGGCTTCCAGATTTGGGTTATGAAGTTTTTAAAGAAACACTGAGATTTTCAGTTATTCCTTGGGAAAAGGAGCAATGGAAAGGTCAGGTCAGTCCAGCAGTGGCATCACTGAAGGACACAGAAGGAAAATGGGAATTAGAGCAGTGAGCAGAGGAGCAGGAGTGGGGTGATCCCAGCACCTCTTACAGAGTTAATAGAGATTTAATAAAAAAAAAAACAATTCTGGAGTCACTGCTCCAGGTCCAGAACTCCTCCTGAATCCCAGAACCAGATGTAACCCACATCACCCAAACCCCTAGCCCTGTGTAAATCCAATATATGATGGAATATGCAGCAGGAAGGACGCCTCCAGTGGAATCCCAGACTGGTTTGAGTTGGAAGGGACCTTATGGCCCACCCCATTCCACCCCCTGCCTTGAGCAGGGACACATTCCCCTATCCCAGGGTGCTCAGAACCCTCATTTTCCTAAAGGTCTGCTCTCTGTCCTCTTTTCTTCCCCCATCATTTTCTGCCTCAAGACTCCCTGCCACGGGCTTAAACCACATTTTCCATCCAATGGGATGGATGGCTGCTCCTAAAACATCCCTGTGGAAAGGGCTGTGGTGTGCTCCAGATGTTCTGGAGCAAGATCCAGCTGTGTGATGCCAGCAAGGCAGCACCCCCTAATTTATCAGCCAGTTTTAGTACCTGAGCCACACTGAGTTATTCACATTGAGTTATTACTGAGTTTAGCACCTGAGATGTATTGAGTTCTCTCCCTGTGCTGATTTGAAGGAACTTTATTTCCCTGCTGATAGAAACAATTCTTGCTTTATAACAAATCTTGATATTATGTTATTATGTTTATAAATGTTGTTACATAACAAATGTTCCTGTGCAATGAAGAAAACAGCACCTGATGGTGGAGCACCCTAAATTATGTCATGCTAGACTGCAAATTATCCATCTGCTGCCTCCAATTAGCCAGGAAGGTACGAGGGGGCCTGGGAGAGGATGTGGATCATCATTTCATGACTTGCTCTGCCAGTGTGCAATGGGATACTGGCAACTAATGGGTGCCATCTGCTGTGAGCATGGAAAATGGGATAATGCACATCAGTCCCTGATGGCTCTGTCAGGGACATATTGCTGGGAGGGATTTGTTATCCCAGCTCCTGCTAGGCTGCATTGCTGCATTTGTTTCTATCTTAATGAAGAAATGATTTGTAGCTCTTGTTTTATTCTGCACACACGAAATATATGAGGTTTTAATAAAGTGTCCCTTGGTCTGTAAGGTCCATTCCAACCCAAACCATTCTGGGATGCCAAGTATTTCTAAGGCCCTGGTAAAGTTTTAAAAAATTAATCAAAGATAAAAAAGGAAAGAAAATAGCATAGAAATTCCATTTTATCTCAAGCTCTCAGCCATAGCTGTATTTTACAGCTGTATTTTACAGCAGTGGAATCATCCTAAAGGTTTCCCAAGTGGCCAAACAGAGATGTCTCAAACAATCCTGACAGAAACACATTAATTAGCAATTTTTAGAGCTACCAAATGTTTACATTACAATATTTTCACATTATTCCATTTAAATCTCCTTGTAAGACTCCTGTGATTATCAGCAAACTGGAGGGATGGTTCTGGAGGAATTCTCTAGCGCAAAAAATGATCACAGAATGGTTTGGGTTGGAAGGGCCCATCCAGTGTCACCCCTGCCATGACAGGGAGTCCTTCCACTGTCCCAGGCTGCTCCAAGCCCTGTCCAGCCTTTGGACACTTCCAGGGATTGCAGGATTGTGCCTTCACTGCATGCTGAGAACATTCTCTCAACAATTAAGTTTATATTTCCATATTGAATATTCAAATTTATGCAGCCAAGTATTGCAAATTAACCAATCTCAAACTACTCTATTTGAAATGCCAAGGAATTCCCACCCATGGGGATGCTCTGTGTCACCAGGGCTGTGCAGGGATGGCATCAGAATCAGGATATTTGTTCAATAACTACAATATTTTGTAATTAACGAAGAGATTAATAGATTTGAGGTTTGTGCTCAATACATCTCTAGCTGCCAAGAAGTGCCAGGAAATTTTGCCTTCAAATATTTTGCCACCTTTTATTGGGGAGAAGGGTAGTAGAGGAGGGATTGACCATGTTACCACAGCATCCCAAAAAAAGCCCAACAGCTCTGGCACCCAGATAAACCCCCAGGAAAAGATGTTTATCCATGAAAATGAATGAGTGTCCCAAATTCCTGCCTCAATGAAGCCTATTTTTATAGGCTGAATATGGACTTGCAGCTTCTCTTCTTTTAGCTCATCTCCAAATGAAAATGTTTATATAAAAGTGCTCACTGACATCCAATTTCCACCTCCAAAATCCCATATAAATACAGCATGGCAATTTGAACCCCCCAAACTGCCCTGCTTTCAGCCATCCACCCCATCAGCATGACCACAATTATGCTTTTCCATACAGGAATAACACTCTAGAGTTGCAAAAATCAAACTTTTTGATCTTCCCATGGATTTTGGGGGAAGGAAACATGAAGATAAACTAATTTTTGATGTCCACAAGCAAGGGAAGGTCTACATTTGGCTGCTCAAGTGCAGAACAAGCCCATTTCCCACTGAGGTGGGGACTCCTTCTAACACAAATCCAGTGACTCCAAAAGAATAAATCCACTCCCAATCTCTTCCCAAATGGCCAGAACCACCTAAAAGCTGCAAAAATACTGGAGAAAATATCAAAATTCAAGAAATACTTCATAAGGAGTACTTACCCTTGGAGGGCTTTTTCTCCAAACCAATCCCCCTTCCCCAGAGTGCGGAGAAAGACAGGATCTTCACTGGGAGAGTCCTCCCGGGTGACGTTCACCTGTGGAAAAGCCAAAACCCCACATGATTCAGGGAACTGTTCATTAACAGCTAAAACCTCTTTGTTCAAAGAGGAAATTGTCACCTCCTGGATCTCTCAGGAAAGGCTCCTCTGGGAACCATGTAATTCCCCCAAGTCCTGCACTGTTCCCTTGGCATCACCAACCACCCATTCAAAAAATGCTCAGTGATATTTCCTACTAGACCTGCAAAAACACACAGCTTTGGATTTTTGGGAATGTTTTCAACTCTAAATGTTGAGTTGGGCTGCACAAGCACAGTCACAGGAGAAGAGTCCTGCACTGTTCCCTTGGCACCACCCATCCAAAAAAAAGCTCAGTAATATTTCCTACTAGTCCTGCAAAAACACGCAGCTTTGGATTTTTGGGAATATTTTCAACTCTAAATGTTGAGTTGGGCTGCACAAGCACAGTCACAGGAGAATAAATTTCCAAAAATTTGCTGTGTAACTATCATCTATGGCCTAAGCTTCCATTAGCTTTGTTCCACATGGTTCCCAGCATTCCCAAGTTCCCTGAAGGGACAGGACGAACACAAATCACCACCATTTGGACATTAGTGAAGTGAACCAGTTTGGGGCATTGCAGGATGAAGTGTGGCTCTGCTCTCTCTCCAGTTCAGGGAGGGGACAACTCCAGCTGGAGCAGAAATCAAATCTTTCCATATTTTTAACCAGAGCATTTGCACGTGGGAATTCCCAAAGACAGAAGGTAGAATATCAGGCACATCCTTTTAGATTCAGTGATATCCTGGTGTAATTTCCCTATTAAATTTACACTTGTGGTCTGCACCTTCTCCCAGCTCTTTAAGAGGTGGCAGAACCAGTGGGTTTGAGAGGTTAATGAGCAGCACACGGTGCTGAACACCTCCACTGACTTATGGAAGGGCAGGAAATGTGGGGCGGATGAGCCAGGAAGACCCCTGGACAAACAAAGGGAACTTTTATGAGATTTCAGCCCTTTTTTCCATGACTTCCACTGATCCCAAGCAAAGAGTGTTCAGAGATTTGGACAGAGTGATTTCTACCAGGTTCAAAGCTCTGAGCCAGTCTCCAGTGGGGAACCTGCATTTAATTCTGACTTTTAAAAGGAAAAGGGTGGGAAATGACACAGCAAGGCCCATGCTGCCTCTGGATAAAGGCAAGCAGCACTTCCCAAGCAGAAGGGAATGAGCCATTTCCATCCATTATTATTCCACAGATTCCTGCACACAGCATGTTTGGAAATCACTTTGATTTCTGCTTGGTAGAACTTGAGGAAAAAAGTTAAAATAAATACACTAAAGGAGCTCAGGAGTGGGGTGAAGAGGGGTGGATAGAGCTGACAGGGAAGAAGGGAAAAAGGAATTTGGTCCTAAAAGAATTATCAGTGGAGGATGGGCTGGAAGAAAACAGAGCAGAAGTTTTCTCAATATTCTGAGAGGAGTAATGGGCTCAGAAATGTAAAACATTATCTCTGCTCACTTCAGCCTGGAGAAGAGAAGGCTCAGGGAGACCTTAGAGCAGAATTCCAGGGTGTAAAGGTAAAAGAGAGCTGGAGATGGACTTGGGACAAATGATGGAGTGACAGGACATGGAGAATGGATTCCCACTGCCACAGGGCAGGGATGGATGGGATATTGGGAAGGGATTGATCCCTGGCAGGGTGGGCAGACCCTGGCACAGGGTGCCCAGAGCAGCTGTGGCTGCCCCTGGATCCCTGGCAGTGCCCAAGGCCAGGCTGGACAGGGCTTGGAGCAGCCTGGGATGGTGGAAGGTGTCCCTGCCATGGCAGATGTGGCACTGGATGGGCTTTAGGGTCCTTTCAATCCAAACAATTCCATGATTCTGTGTCACTCCAGACACTCTGACGTGACAGGCATGGCAGACATTCCTTAAGGACCTCTCCCTGATCCTGCTCACGCTGACTGCAGACACTGGAGGTGTGCTCCCAGGAGCAGGAGCTGCTGCCAGCATTTTCCTGCCTTGTTGAACTGCCTGAGTCAAGTTTTACCACAGGACATGGGAGGTGATGTGCTCCAGCTTCTGCAGGTGCCAGGCAGCACACACAGATTCTAAAATCCTGTATTTTGTTGTAATTTATTCTGTTTCACTGCTGAGCCACTATCCAAGGCTGTATCCTTAGCATGGATCGCTAAAATCCCGTATTTTGTTGTAATTTATTCTGTGTTTCACTGCTGAGCCACTATCCAAGGCTGTATCCTTAGCATGGATTAATTATTACATCCACCCTAAGCCAGGCATTAAAATTAAACTCTCTCCTGCTCCATCCACCCATCAGCCACTGGTGTCTCTTTTCCAAAGCAATAAGCTTGGAAGAGAAAACTGGGCAGGATTTAGCTATTCCTGTGGGAATTTCTGTCAAGCCATCAGGCTCCAGCTGAGAGTCTGGGAATTTTTTAGCAAGTCCCAGTGCCTTGTTTTATTTTAGCTCCCTTTTTCTGGCCTGCAGCTGTCACAGCAAGATAAAGGAGCAGAGGCCAGGGACAAAGCCAAGGAGCTGCTCCAGGAGGAAATGGCCAAGGCCATGGGAGGTCTTCTCCATCATCTGGGTGAGGGTCAAGGGCTGCAGGCCAACAACTGGGATTCATTTTTCACATTTCTTTGTAGCCTGAGGAATGTTGGAATGAGTCCAGAGGAACCATGGAGATGCTCCAAGGGCTGGAGCCCCTCTGGAGCCAGGCTGGGAGAGCTGGGGGTGCTCACCTGGAGAGGAGAAGGCTCCAGGGAGAGCTCAAAGCCCCTGCCAGTATCTAAAGGGGTTCCAGGAGAGCTGGAGAGGGACTGGGGACAAGAGATGGAGGGGCAGGACAAGGGAATGGCTTCCACTGCCAGAGGGCAGGGATGGTTGGGATATTGGGAAGGAATTGTTCCCTGGCAGGGTGGGCAGGCCCTGGCACAGGGTGCCCAGAGCAGCTGTGGCTGCTCCTGGATCCCTGGCAGTGCCCAATGTTGGACATCCAGGCTTGGAGCAGCCTGGGACAGTGGACACCCCATGGCAGGGGTGGCACTGGATGGGCTTTAAGATCCCTTCCACCCAGGCCATTCCAGGATTTTGTGCTGCTGGGAAGGGATGGGATCCACCTGACCACGTGGGGCCTCAGTTGCCAACAGAGCTCCAAACACCCGTGGGAGGGAGATGCACCATCCCAATATTTTTCCCCATGAAAAAATGGCAAAAGAAAAAGGATTTGAAGCTTGGCTCATGATTGTCCATACTCTGACAAAAGAGGGAATATTATTTCTGAGTGAAAGGAAGCAAAAGGGCATCACACCAACAAACTTGGATTTCTGCAGGCTCTGATTAACTTAATTTCAAAAACTTCTCCACGACAATCTTATTGATCTGAAAAAGACAATTTTTTTCCTTACAATAAAAAATGGCTCCCAGAAAGTGGAAGTTGATGGTGGAAAACGAGTTGGCAGCTGGAAATCACTATGCATTCCCTCCAAAATCTCCATCCTGCTACATGGAATGAAGCCAAGTGTCTGTCAAGTGTATTAGGCAGGCTAAAATAATTATAAATAATTGTTGAATAGAAGGAAGAAACTTGATCTATAAAATCCCATCAGCATTTTATGGGAAAAGAGGTCAAAAATATTTTCTCTGTGAGCAGTGGAAGAGGAACTTAGACCTTTTTTCCCCCTATGGAGAGAGGTCTAACATCCCTGCCTGTCTATTATTTGGAGAAGCTGGGAAAAAAGAGTCATGGGAATGAAGCCTTGGAAGGGGTATGCTTAGCAAAGAAATCATGGAGTATTGTAGGATTTATTTCAAAGAAATTTATTTTTGTGGTCATTTACCCAGAGACTCAACAACAGTTTCCACCCCAAAGTGCTTCCCAGGAGCACATGTGCAAATCAGAAAGGGATTTAATTTTCAGCCCTTCAGGCTACTCTTCCCTTCCTGACCCAGCCAAGGAGCTCCATTAAATGTCAAGTGCTGGCACATTTGTGCCTTGGGAGGGGAGAGAGAGAGGCTGGAGTGGGATTTTGGGAGCCCCTTGCCCTGGGAAGGTGTGAACTCACCTTTCCTTTGCTGATGATGAAGAAGGTGTCCCCTCGAGCCCCTTGGCGGATGATGTACTCTCCACTCTCGTAGTGAGTCTGCAAGAGGGAAAGGAACCAAATGAAGATGAACAAATAAAAGCCTATTCTCCAGCCCATATTTTGGCAGCTTTGCAAGAACATCACCCTGGATCCCTTTTATCCCAGCTTGACATTGGCTGTGACTTAAAGATTGTCCTGTGGTAAAGGAATAGAATAATTAAACTGGAAGCATTTGTGGCTTGCCCATTTTTCTTCTGGCTGTGCTGGTGCCAGCCTGTGCCCAAATGAATTATCCTCACAGCCTGAATCCATTTTTAGCACATCAATGAGACAGAGGAATTTCCAACAGGGAATAAGCTACATGAACTAAACTGAAATAAGAAGTCTGGTATAAAAATTTTCTTTTCTTTCTTTTTTTTTTTTTTTTTTTTTTTTTTTTTTTTTTTTGGTGGTTTTGGTGGTTTTCCAGCTTTGCTAGCAAGGGCTTTATTCAGCAAATAAGTTTTGCTTTTCTCCTGTTATTACAGTAGTTTAATCTGTCAATTTTTGCCTTATTTTGTGGAACAGCCCTTGCTAAATTCATGTCTTATCAATGCTGCATCTAAACTTTCATCCCTCGTGTCACCCCATCAGAAGCAATGTGCATTTATACATCACCAAAAAACCCAAATATTTTCTAAATCAAGACTTTCAATTGATATTTAGACCTCCCCCCAAACCATGGAATTTTCATCCCAGATGTTCTGCTGGTGCAAATTCAACCAACAGCAGGCTGGGGGATGCCAAGAGCTTCCCATCCAACTTCTCCTGCATCTCCCTTGAGATAAATGTCTCTTGGATTTTTCAAAAAATGTCCAGGAGAGCTGGAGGTATTGGGTATTCTATCCCAGCCCAAATCTGGGACAAAATCACCCCAAAAATGCCCTGCATTCACCATCAGATCTTCTAATCCCAATGTATGTATAAACCAGGAATGACTAGAGCTAAAATGGGGGAATTAATCCAAAACCTCAAATTTGGTTAAGCTTGAGATGTTTTTCAAAAGTTTTGTGTTGACATCAGTCTATTTATCTTTACACCCCAACCTTTTTATCATTTACAGACTGATAACAGAACTTCCAGCTTTCCCATTTTCATGTGCCAGAGTGGGAAGAGGGAGGTGAAAAAAAGTCTGGAGAAGACCTGGACACAAACTTGCAGAGTTTTATTGCTTATGTTGAGTTTTTCTGGAGAGCAGATTTTAAGTGCACATTTTTGAACATCCAGGGTGAAATTCCTTGGAAGGCCCTGATTTTAGGAGGGGTTGGGAGCAGACCCCGCTCAAATGGAGCTTTGTAGGCACTCAAAAATCTAATTAATGAAAATACTGGACTAAGGTCTTCTGAATTTACAACAGGTAATCCATATTCATTAGATACATCAATGGTATTTTTATATGATTTCTGGGCAATTTAACATGATAAACCTGCTCCCTAAAAGGCCATTTCTTGGTCTTGCTCACCAACTACCACCAGTACCTGCAGAACTGAGTCTCAGTCCTGCTGCTGTAACCAATTTCCACCCACAAGTTTTGCCAACCTTCCAACCCATAAATTTCACCCCTAATTCTTCCCAATCATTCCCACACATGGCTCTTCACTCTGTGAGTCTTTGCAAACATTCCACCTACAAATCCTAACCATTCCCATGCATGAGCCTTCCCAAACTTCCCACCCAGAACTCAGCCAAAGGAACGGAAGGAACACAAATTTGAACTTCAAGTACCTAAAGCTGCCTCTCACTTGGGCATATTTTGTCTCTTCTTTTTTAAACTGAACTCTAATCTCCGCCAAGTTCTTCCAATATTCCAATCACATTCCTCTAGTCCTTCCTTGAGTGCTCAGAGCTTTCATTTTGCTTGACCTGCCCCTCACTGGTGCCTTTTTCCACGCCCTTCCTGCCACCCACATCCTCATGCTTATGTATTCCAAGCCATTTCTTTCACAGCTAATTCCACCTGCAATTTTTTGTGCTTGAATCAATCCATTCCTCCCATTCTTTAGCAGCCCTCCTGCACTTAAATGCTTGTTTTCCATCACAAATCAGCTCATCCGTGTGCTTCACCCTTCTAATGGAATTCTTGCTACCTGCCCAGTGTGAGAGCACCATCCTGGGCAGGCAAAGTGCCCAAGAACTCATTCAGGGTACGTGGAAGTGGAAATAAAGAAAAGGCTCTTGCTTTTAGCCCCACTTGAGAGGCAGCAATACCTCCTCAGGTAACTCTGGTACCATCAAAGGTCTTTGAAGAAGCATTTTGGCAAAAATTACAGAATTCCAGGATGACTGAGGTTGGAAAAGACCTCCCAAGACCATGGAGCCCACCTTGTTGCTCGTTCCTATCTTGTCCCCAGCCCAGAGCACTGAGTGCCACCTCCAGCACTCAGTGTGCCTTCCTGGGACACCTCCAAACCTCCCTGGGCAGCCCCTGCCAAGGCCTGAGCACCCTTTCCATGCAGAAATTCCTGCTGCTGTCCAAGCTCAGCCTCCCCTGGCCCAGCTTGAGGCTGTTTCCTCCCATCTTGTCCCTCAGCAAACAGACAAGCTGGAATCTTTCACAAAACAGCATTTTTGAACAAAAGTGAAGCTCTTCCTCCCTTTTTTAAATCCTCCAGGTGCCTCCCAAGAAGATTTCTGTTTGTCCAGTAAGAACAGCTTCTATTAAAAACACCAGAGTTTTTTATTCCCCTTACTCCTATTGTCACTTTTACTTAAAATGAGCAAAAAATCCTAGCACCAAAGAGGGGGATGGGGGGAGGAATGCTCACTCAGCAGGTTTGAGAGGATGAGACATGGATAGGTCTCCATGACCTGCTCCAGGTACCCCACAGCAGAACTACCAATCTCATGATTGAGTCAGATTATGCTCTAAAAGAGGCAACTATCCCATTTAATGAAATCCCTCATCCTATGCAGAATGTCAATGAGTGAATATAGACATTTCTTTGAGTGGAGAAATATCCAATGCAAGTTCTCCTCAGGAGTGACCAGATTTTCATGAAACCAACTTACATTGAAAATGGACAAAATTAGGAACAGTGGGGCCCAAGAGCACCAAATTTTGTCAGGAAGTTAATTTTTTTTACTCCTAGAGTTCCCCAGTATGAAAATCTCCCACAGATACAGGACCCAAAGCAATGTACAAACAATATTTCAGAGACCAGCCCAATCCATCCATTTCAGAACAGTTAAATATGTGATTAATTTCTTTGTCCCCAACACACCAGGGCACATCTCATCCTCCACACAAAAACCTTTGCATCTTCAGACCTTCAAATCTGGCTGAGGACTTTGGCCCACTGAGCTAGGTTCCTCAATCACAAACTTCAACTGGAGCTTCTGCTCCCAAATACCACCAAAAATGAGATGTCTGAGAGCCTGAGCAGGCCTCATGGAGAAACCACGACTGAAAATTAGATGCTTGAGAGCTCAACCAGGCTTCACAGACTAAATACCAATTAGGCCTCATGGAGAAACCTCAGCTATAAACAAGATGTTTGAGATCCCACCCAGGCTCATGGAGAAACCTCAACCAGGTCTAATGAAAACACTTTGACTAAAAACAAGATGTTTGAGATCCCACCCAGGCCTTGTGAGAACCCTCAACTAAAAACTAAATGTTTGAGAGCTGACCAGGTTGTGTGGAGAAACCTTGATCAGATCTCATGGAAAAATCTCAATTAGGCCTCATGGCGAAACCTTGACTAAAATTGAGATGTTTGAGAGCCTGCCCAGGCCTTGTGAGGAATCCTTGACTAAAAATGAGATGTCTGAGCTGGATCAGGCCTCAGGGAGAAACCTCCAATCTGGAGACCAACCCAACAGTTAAACTTGAGAAAAGCTCATTTTTCCACCTCCTCGATACCTCTGACTGCTGTGTTTATGCTGAGAATGTTTGGGAAAAGGTGGGAAATGGGACGTTTGGAATGCTCCATGGCGCCAAAGGTCCCCTAAAGGGAGCAGAGGCACAAAGGTGTCTTTGAAACAAGGACTTCAAAGCTGGAGCTGGGTTTGCACCACAAAAACCAGTGACAGCAACACAGGGTTGATGACAGTTCTCCATGTCCCACCCATTGCATCCAGGGTGTTTTTAAAATAAAATAAAAATAACCTAAATATGTTGTTTTGCTGGCGCTTTAAAAAATATTCACAGAACTGTCAGCAAAACTCCAACAGAAGCAGCTTTTATAAGATTTTTCCTGTTAAGGATGTGCTGCCTTAAACGTCCTAAAATGACAACAGGTATGCAAAACAAAATAAAATGGAAAAAATATATTTATTTGCTGAAAATGCTGGAAAACCAAGCAGGTAAATATGAGTCTTCTCTACCAAACTCCTTAAGAATCACACAGATTTGTTTCCTGGTTTTACAGTGTGTCCTACTCCCAGGGATTATCTAAAAATGTTGTTGCTTGAAATAGCCAGAGGAGAGGATTATTTTTTTGTGATCCTCTCCTCTTTTACCCCTAATTTTTGACACTTAAGACTTCTCAAGACCCAAGCAGCAGCTTAACTAGAGGGCAACAAGTGGGAAATTAAAACACGAGGAAGATGCAATGATGAGGGGAAGAGAGGGTTAACTCATGCCCTTAGTTCCATGATAACTATGGAACACAGAATTTAGAAAGGAAATGAGGGAGGGGACCTCATTGTGACCTTCTAGGACCTGAAGGGAGCCTACAAGAAAGATGGAGAGAGACTGTTTCCAAAGGATGGAGGGACAGGACACGGGGAATGGCTTCCACTGCCAGAGGGCAGGGATGGATGGGATATTGGGAAGGGATTGTTCCCTGGCAGGGTGGGCAGGCCCTGGCACAGGGTGCCCAGAGCAGCTGTGGCTGCCCCTGGATCCCTGGCAGTGCCCAAGGCCAGGCTGGACAGGGCTTGGAGCAACCTGGGACAGTGGAAGGTGTGGAACAGGATGGGCTTTAAGGTCCCTTCCTACCCAAAACATTCCATGATCCTGTAATTTTCATTCAGCTGGCTCTTAACTGACCTACAACATCCTGCAGCACTGTTTTTGTTTTTCATATTGATGCATTACAAACTTACTCTTCCTCCTTAAAGATATAGCTCTTTGATATCTCACCAGCACTCTGAGTGTGTATTTTAGGGCAAAAGCTGTGCTGTGACAGTGACAGGAGCCTGTCTCCCTGTCTAATCATTTTGGGAAACCTTTCCTCTGCACTGATTCACTGTGGCTCCTTAATGGGCTGTGACAGCACTGAGGAAAACACTCCTGGGAATGAGCTGGACATTCTGGCTGTTCTCTCCAATTTTCCAGCCTTCTGCCTTTATGGGCTGCTTCCAATTTCTGCAAAACCATTTCTGAGCAAGGCTCTTAATACACCTCCTAAGGGGCTGTTTGTGTGTGGACACAGCTCAGCTTCTGGAATAATACAAATCCTGGAATTCTAGGGTTGGGTATAGTTGTGACACATGAGGATTATTGATCCAACTCCCCAGTCCAAGAGTAACTGCTTGAAACTAACTATGATTTAAGAGATGACTCCTCACAATGAGTTCATCTGTCCTCAACAAGATAAAATCTGTGTTATATCAAGATATAATCTGTGCTGCTGAGGACTCGGGAGCAGGAATTGCTCCAGGAAAAAGGAATCTAAAAGGATGTATGGGGACAGTAAAAAAAGGATATTTAACAACTATTTCATTGAAGCAAAAGCAAGTACAGCCTCTACTTAATCTGTGGGATGCACACTGAAATGGATAAACCAAAGGGGATAAACAACAGGGCCCTGCTGTTCCTGAAGTGCAAAGATGTGAGAAATGTTCCTAATTTGAAGATCTTTGGTTAAATGATTGCTTTAATTTCTGGTTGTTTCTTTTGGTGTTTGGCACTGCTCTTCCTTGCGGTGTGCTTAAAGTGAGCAAGAGGGAAGGAGATATGGCTGGCAACCTCCTGCTCTCCCTTTTTCTCAAAACCTCCTCCCATTTCAGTGTCTCAAAGGCAAAAAAACTTCCACAAAACTGAACTGGACTCAGCCCTCTCCCAGCTGAGCTGCTGGGACAAGACAGGAGATGGGAATAAAGTTATACAAATGGGAACTGTGGAAGAGAGAAACTCAACACATTCCAATTTAGAGCAAAGGGCCATCTCCAAACTGTGATTTTTCCAACTCTGACAACTCCTTAGGTGAAATTGCTGTTCCTGAAAGCCAGGCTGAATTTCCACCAGGAATTCAAGTCTTTTGCATTGAGCTGTAAAAAAGACAGTACTGTTGTCATAATTCAGAAGCTGCCTGAAGGTTGACCTCTCTCATGGAAAGAAGCAGCAGCTCCACATCTCTGGCACTTCCATGACCCAGAGCACACAGCTGAGCAGTTTGGTTTGCTTTTTACGCCACCGAAGTCAAGGTCTTTACACCTGAACACCCAACCTTCACAAAACTCTCCTCATGCCAATTAACAGTGGATAATTAGGAGCATTAGTGAGCTATCAAAGAAGATTTATTAGGTTTGCCATAGAACAAACACAGCTCATCGCAGAATTCCCCTAAACCAAGCAGTAGTAAGGAGAGGGGCACGAACTAGGGATAAACCTCAATAGGTTCATCTCCTAGTCATGAAAAACATTATATTTTCCTTTTGGCTGTGATTTTATCCCCTTTCTTTTCCATTCTATTGAACTTCACCCCAATTGCTGAATGCAATTCTCAGGGATAATTAAAAGGCAACAAGATGGCTAAGGGTCCATGTTTGGCAAACGCTGGCCAGGGTTCCAGCTTCCCAAAGGAAAGGTGCATGAGATGGGAGGAGCTCCTGGCCCTTTCCTTCTGCCATTCCTGGAATGCCCTTGGCACTGGCTGGAGAGCAGGAGCTGGCCTGTGTGGGTGAGGATTGGTTGTGCTTCAAACTTTGCTCTTTTTTAAGGACTGCCTGCTGAGAAGAAACAGGAATTTGGGGAGGTCGAGGATGCTGAGAAAGCTGGGAAGTTCAGAGGCAAAAGGTCAAGACCAACTGCAAAGATCAAGAGGGAGAACTCAAAGAGTTCAAGGACTAAGAGAGCATAGAGATGACAGAGGGTGAGAGCAGCATGGGGTCAGGAGAAAAGGGAGAGGAGTGTAGCAAAAAAGATTTTCCAGGAAAACAAGATGAACTGATATGGGAAAAGAAAGGATTTATTCCCAGAGGAGATAACAGATAAACTAGTCAGGCAAAAGGCACTAGTGGGATTAGGCTGCAGATCAAGCCACAAATTGGGGTCAAAACCCCAAAAGGCTTTGCTTAGGAGTTTAAATAATACCAGATTCACAGATAATGACTGTGAAATGTGAAGAATTAGGTGAGAATCAGTAATTAGAAAAAGGATCCCCAGGCAACAGAGTGGAATCAATTCATCAGTCACCCTGAGTAAAAATTAGCAAGCAGTAAAATTCAGCGAAAATAAAAATACAATTAAAAAAATTAAAACTTGGTGTGCTCTGGGCCAGTCACGTTAATGTAATTTTAGGCTTTTGAAGGATTGAAATCTCTATAATTCCATTACATTCTCAGCCTCCTTTGGACATTACACACAGGAACTTAGAGGAAATCCAACCAGAAACAGAACCCCACCATGGCACTGCACCACAAAACCTGTCTCCAATAACGAGCAGCTCCATTCCTTGGGGGTTTAATTAAGTTTCATTGAAATGCGAGAAAAGCTGCCCTTCAATCCTTTCCCAAACAGCTCTGATTTTGTTTCCCTCATCATAATGGAAGAATGTGTGTAGAAATCCCATTGCCCTCCCTAAATCTGCAGGTCTGTTCCACAGTTATTAGAATGGGAATCAAGTTCTTTGCCAAAATGAAACTGGAAGTAAACAACTTAAATCAACACATTTGTTTCATTTCTTTTCCTTCATTTCCTCCAAATTTCGCATGCTTATTCACCCTAGGTATTTGCATTGCCACCAGGATCCAAACTCATTTCAGAATCGATCATGAGGAATAAAAAAATGCACAGTACTTCAATAGATTCAGCCACTTTTCCAGTCACCTGCTATGAAATGTATTTTCTTTTTGTGGTCTAGACTGAAGAGGAGACTCTACATCTCCATATGAAAATGCACTTCAAATTATCACTGGAAACCAACTTTACTGGAAGGGAAATCATGAAAAGCAGTGGATTTATTCATCCTCAATAGATTTTTACTGGAACAGGTAATTTTCCCAGTTTAAAACCCTGAATTCACCAGTTGCTTCCACTTTGAGGGTTCTGTGCAGGTGACAACCAGTCCTGAGTTTGGCAAGTGACTTAAACACTCCATTCATATTCCCTGTTATATCCCCATAGATTTTGGCTCTTGCTGGAAAATATCCTCCTTTTCACTTGATTTCTCTCATCAATTCCCCAAAAGGTACAAAAAATGCAGAATTTTATCTACCTGCATGACACAACCTCAACCTCCATTCCCAGTCTGCTCAACAAGAAATTCTGGAAGTGAATCACACTTCCATAAGATCAAATGTCTGCCCCAAATATATTTATTAAAGCAGCAAGTGAACTTTGACTCTGCCTGTAAACTGGGAAAAAGTGAAATCTCAACTTTACAAACATCAATAACAATTTTTCCCAAATGAAAAAGAAGCTGCCTTGAGCCACTCACCTGGTCTGCCACCGTCTCCCTGACAACAGAATTTGGAAAATTGGGATAATAGCTATATTTTACAATAGAAATGCAAAATATCTGCTCACAAAGTGCAGAAACCAGTATTTTTTACTGTTTAATAGAATCTCTGCTGCTAAAATTGACATGGCTGGAGCTGCATGAGCCTATTTCAGCTTTGCTTGGAGGAAAATTTTACAGGACCTTTCCACTGCCTCCAACTTATTCCAGGATTGTGGACAAGTAAAAACTAAAGAGGAAGGTGTGAGAAAAAAAAATAATTAAAAAAACCACATCCTGAATTCAGAAGCTGGTAAAAGCTGAGATTTCTGAAGGATGAAGAACATCAAGAACTGCCCCTGCAGCAGCAACACTTCCAGCAATCTCTCGTGCAATGACCCCACTTAGAAATATTGGATTTTTCCCAGCTATTTTGTGATTTAGAGCAGATATTTTTGGAGCAACTCTTATATAGATCCTGAAAAAATTGGCAAGGCTGGAAAATGTAATGTAAGTCAGGTTTTTAGCACAAAGCACAGCTGACCCTTTCCTTAGCCAGGCAAGGACACAATGATCCCAGAATTCCTTCATCAGGGCTTTTCTTAAACTCTGAATTCTACTCTGCATGGCTTTCCGTGCAGGAATTTGGGAAATGGCCATTTGGATTTACAAGCACAGGATCTGACCCCAATGGAGATGGGCTCCCATCCCACACAGGGAAAATCCTGGGACAGCAGCAGCTTAAAGCTGGCAACAGCCCATTCCATGGATTTAAGAAATGGCTTTTGCCACCAAGAGGAAACTTTTCAATTCCTATTATTACAACCCAAACACTGCAAATGCCACCCTGAAAATGGGGAGCTTCAAATCCATCCCCAAGGCCTCTGAGGGGATGTTTAAAACCAGAGAGGCACAAGCCCTCAAGTGTGAGCAATCCCATGTCCCAAAGGAAATAAACTCCCTGGAAAAGGACACAGCCATACTTTGACAAGGTCTGGGGATGGGAAGAGGATCTCACCATCTTCATGTTTCATCTTAGCTTTAAAGCTGGGTTTGAACAACTGATCCCATGGATGGAAGGTCTCCAGCTGATATTCCCAGCATTCCAAGCCTGGTGGCCATTCCTTGGGTGGCCAGAGGTGTCTCCATGACCTCAAACTGTTCCCTTCATTTTTTTTTCCTAATTAATCCCTGGCAAGACTCAGGAGGACCTGCAAGCCAACATTGTCCCAGATTCCAGCAGGTGTCACTGTGGGCAACACTATGGGAAAAACCAGCAGGGAAAATGTTGGAATCAAAGGGAAAACACTCATCAGGGTAATTAATATTTGGGTTTTCCTCAATATAATTGCTGATTGTACTTTTTTCCTCTTTTTACAGATAAAAAGGCATTCTTTGTGTTAACTTCTCCAGGGTTGAAGGGTGGAAATCATGGAATATTTTCAAGTGAGCACCAGGTTGGATTTTCATTCTGGGGTTCATTCCCACCAAAATTAGCCCATACATGGCTGCAAGCAGAGATATGTGGGTGAGAATTAGGGAATTTTGGAAAGTGCTGAACGAATTCCCAGGAGGAGATGCCCAAAAGACCAGAGAGCCACATGCTCTCCTTCAAAGCTTCTCAGAAAGAATCCAGCACTGAAAGCAAAGCCCTCAGCACAAAACAGGAGCCTCATCCATGGGGAGATCCATCCCAAAAATCGCTCAGCTTGGGCTGCCAGGAGCACTGCTTGGGAAGAGGGCCTTGAGCTGAGCCACCTCCACCACAGTAAATCCCCACCCAGTGCCCAAATTTTAATTACATTTCAGTCAGAATTATTTGATTGCATTTTCTCCACCCAGGAAGTGAAAGACAGCCACCAACCCATCAGTTCCAACCTGCTTGCAAGAAAGAAAATGCCTGGAAAATCAGATTCCATGGATTCCTTGTCCCAGGGTTGCTGTAGGGCCTCTGGAAACTGGGAACAGTAAAAAAAAAAGTTATTGGGAAATTAGGAACAAGGCTGGATCAGGGAAGAGACAACTTGGAGCTCCTGAGTTCTCCCCTGTGACCTCTCTGTTGTCCCAGGTGCCATGAAAAACCCACATCCATCATGTGTGTCTCTAATAGAGCCTGCAAATCCACCAGGGCAAATAATAAATTACAGATTTGCTTAAATCCTTCCTTTTCATATCTGTGAAACCCTGGAAAATATCTAAGATTACAGCAAAAAATGTTTTGTTTTTCTTTTCTCCTTTCTTTCATATCTGTGACGGATCAGCTGGAGAATCCGCTTAGAGAGCATAAAAAAATCTCCCAGATAGGTTTAATCCAACTGGAAACAGGGAATATTTAAATCCCAACACCTGCATAACCTGAGAGGGGCAGCTTTAGAAATTAACATTTTATCAGTGACTACTGAAAACCTGATCATCCACTCAATGCACCAATGCCAAAAATAATAACAATAAATTAAAGAAAATAAATCCTATGATGACGAAAATTTGGGGAATTTTTTTGTTTTGGTTTTTTTGGTTGGTTTTTGGGGGGGTTTTTTTTGTTGTTTGTTGTTGCTGTTGTTTGGTTTTTTGTTTGTTTGTTTTTTGGTTTTTGTTTGATGCTGCCTTTGCCACATGTCCTGCTGGTGACTATGGCACTGCTGGAGTGGCTTTTCCCACCACTGGGAGCTTGACTGAGGAGAAGGAGGTGCCCAAAGAATGGGGGAAAGCTGGAAAGGCAGCTGGAAAACAGGGAACTACAGAACTCACTTGGAGGAAACATGGCTGGTGTTGGAATGGACACTAAGGATCATCCCATCCCACCCCCTGCCATGGCAGGGACACCTTCCACTCTCCCAGGGTGCTCCAAGCCCTGTCCAACCTGGCCTTGGGCACTGCCAGGGATCCAGGGGCAGCCACAGCTGCTCTGGGCACCCTGTGCCAGGGTCTGCCCACCCTGCCAGGGAACAATTCCTTCTCTACCAGCTGAGAAAAATCTTGCAACTCCCATCCTTCTGAGTGTCCTTGGGATTCTCGTGGAGATTTCCATGCATCCATGTGCTTTGGACAGATGGAAGAGATGCAATTCCCTAGCTGGGGTGCTCTGGCTCAAGACCAGCAGATTTTACAACACACACTTGAAAGAAAACCAACAACACAGCTCCTCCGCTTGGGGTTCAGCAAAGGAGCCCACAGACAAGAGCAGGGGGACTTCTGAGAGTAAATGAGATGTTAATAAACTCCCCCTGTCTCCAGAGGAATCCAGCTTTGCATGGAAAGCTCTGGAAAAAGATCCCTCTGATACCACTGGGATTTTCAGGCTGAACAAAAGCTGCTTCTTGAGAGGTTTCTAAATTTATTTCATAAATCTCAATTAAAAAGAGAACACCCTTCCCTGCCTGAAAAGTGCGTTTGGCAGAGGCCAAAAGCTGCTCCTTGCACCTGACACAAACACCCAGCAGGTCCCACCAGGAGAAGACTTGAAGTTCCCACATGTGCCAAGAACATGGAACTCCAGGAAATGCCTTCCCATGAGTTCAGCACGAGGATTTTACTGGGGGAAAAAAAAGGAGAGATTTGATGTTAAATCAAATGGGAAGAAATGGCAACAGATTTTCTACCACACCTGCAGTAAGGTGTCTGATCTGAGATGTGGAGCTCTGAGTCCAGAGGAGGCCTTGGAGAAGCTCCAGGGCTGGAGCCCCTCTGGAGCCAGGCTGGGAGAGCTGGGGGTGCTCACCTGGAGAGGAGAAGGCTCCAGGGAGAGCTCAGAGCCCTTCCAGGGCCTGAAGGGCTCCAGGAGAGCTGGAGAGGGACTGGGGACAAGGGATGGAGGGACAGGACACAGGGAATGACTTCCACTGCCAGAGGGCAGGGATGGATGGGATATTGGGACATTAGGAAGTAAGCAGAGTCCCAAAAGTTTTCTCCACTGGCATCACCTTTTGACAATAAGTTTTGCAGAAATGGAGAAGAAAAACACAAATCCTGCCCCACTTCTCCCACTTCAGGAGAGCAGGGGATGAGCAATAAACACACACAGGGATGACCACAGTCCTGACAAGAACCCACAGAAACCAGGGAATACTGAACTCCTTTCCTGTGCTAACACAAGCAGGAGATTAATTTTAATTCCCTTCATGTGGTCTGTGCCCACATTAAAGAAAATCAAAAGGAAAATTTGACTCCAAACAATACATTTTATCCCAATCCAAAGCTAGAGCAGCTCCTGCCACTGACTCCACTGCATTCCTGCACTCCAGTTGCTCCAGCTGCATTTTATTTTCTAATGCTTTTCTTCCCCAAAAAGCTTTTATTTCCTGGTGCACCTGCAAACTCAAAGCTGTGTTCTCATGAGCACCATTTGAAAAATTAATGGAAGTACAACTCGAGTCAAAATTTTGTCCATTTGTGATGGAGTCAGTCGTGACTGAAGATGATTTGATGCCCCCACAGGCAGCATTACCCTATCCCATAGCTCCTCCAGTGAGCACTCCCCAGAGTGCTTACTTTGATGAAAAAAATATCAATAACAACATTAATATATTTTTTCTTAACCAAAACCTTTTACTCTTCCCTGCTTATTTTGAGTTCTCCCTCAAATCTGATTTCTGGCTCTGTATCACATCAACGTCTGCCTTGGTGCTGGCAGAGCCTGCAGGACAGACCAGGGACCTGATTCCCTTTATCCCAGAGCCATTCTCACTCCTAAACAAGCCTAAAACCCACAAATTCTATGGAAAGCTAATTAATTTTGCACATTTTCCCTTTCCTATTCACTGTTGCCACACAATCCTGCAAAGGCAGGGCTGTGTTCAGCCTCTGTTAATTAACCAGAGGCATCCCAAGGCCATCTGATCCATACTAATTGAGCAGCATGGAACAGGAAGGATCCTTGGGAAGGCCCAGGACAGCCCTGAAAGCTGAATTAAGCCCGGAAATCTCCTCCAAGATCCCACTCTCCACCAGGAGCCACAACAGGAGCTCCACAAGCAACCAGGAAGAATTTTGGGTTGTGTTTTATTTTTTTAAATTTGTCCCCTTTGAAATTCAGTCTTTCATTGGAATTAAAATGAAAGGAAGGAACAAGACAAAGGCTGGCAAGTGACACTCAGCACACAAATTGAGCTGCTGAAGTGGCTGCAGACAGGAGCTGGAATCCCAGATTTCAGCACCCAGAGTGGCAGGAAGAGTTTCCATCCCTGGCAGCCTCTGCCTGTGGGGTTCAGCACATTTCTCTGCCTCTCCCCTCAGTTGTTTGTGCAGGGATTCACTGGGAGCCAAGGCCAGGCTGCCTGGGGCTGGAGGAAACACATCGCTGGCACTTGGATCTCAGTAGTGCATTCAAATAAATTAAAATTCTGAGTATTAATGCTTCCAGTGAAAGAACTCCCAAAACACACACTGGGAGATGTGGGAGTGGCATTTCCAGCACTGCCAAGCTGTGGCTGCTCTCCTGTTAACCCAGGATGAGTTAATCAAGATGGATTTAGGGCTCTACAGCTGGATTTAGGGCAATTAGCCATGCTTATATTTAAATATCTATTTATATACAACCATGATAGATAAATATTATATATTTCAATGTATTATAAAGTATTGTCAGAGAATCATGGAATGGTTTGGGTTGGAAGGGACTTTAAAATCCATCCCTGTGCCATGGGCAGGGAGACCTTCCACTATCCCAGGCTGCTCCAAGCCCTGTCCAGCCAGGCCTGGAACAAACACTTTAAATTTCTGCACATCCAGCAATAATCCATAAATATACACACACATAAATGTCAAAGCTGTCTCAAGTTCTGGATACAACAAAGGAGGCAAATCCACATGACGTGGTTTAGACCTGACATTATCTGCATAATAAACCAATCTGCAGGGTTTGGTAAGCAAATCAAAGCACCTTTGTCACTGTCACTTGCTCCAGCTGCTCAGATTTCCACTCACAACATCTTCCATGGATTACCAGGCTAAATCCCAAGCAGCCAAGGAACAGGATTAGGAAATGCAGATGAAGAGGCCTGGGTTGAAAATGCCAAGGAGACCTTAATTCGATCTCCTCCTGTGCATCTGCAGCCACAGAACTTGAAATTCTGTCTGGAGCACCAACAGCACCTGGAGCTGCTGGAGTGAATCCAGGGGAGGACACAGATGCTCCAGGGCTGGAGCCCCTCTGGAGCCAGGCTGGGAGAGCTGGGGGTGCTCACCTGGAGAGGAGAAGGCACCAGGGAGAGCTCAGAGCCCCTGCCAGGGCCTGAAGGGGCTCCAGGAGAGCTGGAGAGGGACTGGGGACAAGGGATGGAGGGACAGGACACAGGGAATGGCTTCCACTGCCAGAGGGCAGGGCTGGATGGGGTACTGGGAATTAGGAATTGTTCCCTGTGAGGGTGGGCAGGCCCTGGCACAGGGTGCCCAGAGCAGCTGTGGCTGCCCATGGATCCCTGGCAGTGCCCAAGGCCAGGTTGGACAGGGCTGGGAGCAGCCTGGGACAGTGGAAGGTGTCCCTGTCCATGGCAGGGGTGGAATGAGATGATCCTTAGTGTCTCTTCCAACCCAAACCAGTGTGGGATTAGTTACTCCAGCTGCCCCTGGCTCTGATTTCCTGCTTCTTTCCCCTTCCCTGAAAACCCCAATTCAGTGGAGTTCAGCCAGATATTGAGGCAGGTGACAGCTCCATCCCTGACATCCAGGCAAAGGGATGCTTCTTTGGAAGAGGACTAGGAATTTGGAGTTGGGGAACAAAATTTAGAAGAATCAGCTGTAGGCCCAATAAAGAATGTGAGATCAAATGGAAAACTCCAAAATCATGACTACCTGGAAGTAGCTTCAGAGAAGAAGAGGTCAAGGAACCTTCATTACATCTATCAGTACCTGAACACCTGATTTGAGATGGAAACCCTACAAGTTTTACATTTGAATGGCACAGGGAATATCCTTTAAGAGGAAAAGCAGTGCCAGAATGTGAAGCAGCTTAAGGACAGGAAAGAAATCCTAATTTTGTGCCACAAAACCCAAATAAAAATGAAGAAGAAAAAAGAGGGAGAGGAGGAAAAGCCAGCCCAGATCTCTGAGCACTGCCCATGCCCACCAAAAGCTCATCCCACTCCTCAGCCATGCCAGGAACAGACTCCCATCCTAACTCCCTTCAGCATTTTAATTCCATTTGCTAAATGAAATTATCCATAAAGACTGAAATTATTGGCAATGTTGGTGCCACCCAGATAATCCCTGTGTGAGTCACCAGACATGTTTTTCCACATAATATTAAGAATTCCATGATCCAGAGTGGTTTTCCAATACTTCACAGATATAAACTATGAAAAGGGGGCTGTAGCCAGGTAGGTGTTTATATCTAAATATACAGATTTGAGAGTGACTTTTTATTTTTAATTTATGCAAAACACAGCCTATTCAATCCAAGACAAACCCAGAGAAAATAACACTCATACCTAACAGAAAACTGGGAGCATCCACCCTAACAATCTAGATTTATTCCCCATAAATGCTGCTTTCATGCCTCATTTCTTCACTGATATTTATTAAGAATTTTTTCCCCAGCTGCCATGAAACTTTAAGTGTTTCTGGAAAAGTTTTATGGACTTTATTCTCCTCCTTAACTCCTGATAAGGAGCTTAATGCTGGTGATGTGATCCAAGCAAATTCTGGTTGGGAGTGGGGTTTTGAGATAGGCAGATGAAATTTACAGCAGAGGGAATTCATACCCTTTTTTTCCTTAAATCAGAGCATTCCCTGGCAGTAAAGGGAATAAAGCTTATCTGTGAATATGCAATTATTCAGGGTGACAAACAGCTGATCTGTTGGAGCCACAGAATTTATCTGGGCACTAAATAAAAAGGCAGAGAAGGAACAACACCCCAGCAAAGCTCAGAAAAAAAAGGAATTCAAATCAACTCCCATGTCAGCAGCACTTTTCCTCCAAATCCATGGGAACATCTTCCCTGATGGAGAGGCGTGGATGAAGAAAAGCCAGCAGGAATGAAATAAATTACTGCCACACACTCATTCCCTGCATTTAAATCACCTTTTGGAAGGGTTTATTAACGACTTTGTGGGATATTGAATTCCTCAGGCTCAGAAGGGAACATTGTGGGAATAAAATATGGGGGGAAACTGTGATATGACCCAAATATTTTACATCCATTCTACATCTGTTTATGGGGCAAGGTTGGGCAGGTTTGGGGTATTTTAGTAGGGTGCAGATTAGGGTTTTTTTTGCATTTTGGCAGGGCTTGTAGGTTTTTTGTGGTTTTCAGCATTTTGGGGTTTTTTTGTTTGTTTTTTTTTGGTGTTTTGTGGGTGATTTCTTTGTTGTTCTGAGTAGACTTATGAAAAGCCTGACCCTAACGAGACCTCAGTTAAAGCCAGGCAGGCAAAGCCCAACTCCATCCCAGCATCTCAACACCTCTGGAACTCTTCCCAGAGCACCTTCTCCACAACACCTTTAAAATACCTTCCAACATAACTGTCCCATCAAATCTGAAATGAGACCAGGTTTTCACATTCCCCTCCTCCCCACCACTCACACAGAGGCTGGAGAAGCTCATTCCCTTCTGGATACCACAGGAAATAATTGATTCACTCTTCAATTGGATAAAAATCCAATTTAAAAAATATATTAACCTTATTCAAAACTGGATTCACTTTCCCCACAACTCCTCTCATGGCCTCGATAGCTGCCAACCTGGGGAGCTGCTCTTTGGGGAAAAAAGAAGAGGCTGGATATTGCCAGCAGAAGGTTCTGAGCTCATGAAATCCCAACATTAAAGCTCTTACCTCTTCCAGGACATCTGCAAGCTTACTGAGGATCTCCTCGGGAAGGCTCTGGAATGTGGGAACGCTGCAATACAAAAGAAACCTCGATTAATGAATCCCTTTAGACAGGGCACACGTCCAGCTGCTTTCCTCCCTTCTGTCTTCCCGAGACTTCTCTTTCGTGGTCTGGGGCTGAACAGGAAAAATATATCATGGAAAGCTGCTTCTTTTCTAGCAGCCAGGATGGATTTGGTGATGATGGGAGATCACTGGAATAAACCTCTGCAGAGCCACCCCTAAAGCTGGTAACCAACTAGGGATCTACAGGAATAAATCACACAGACTCCATTTTCTTCATGGTGGAAAAAGACCCATCTTTAGTCACATAACTCCTTTTTATACAGTTTTACAGACCTTGTGTGGGACTCTAATTGGTCAGTAGGTTTCTTACCAATTACTTTATTTGTGAGTAACAAGTTGTTATTCTGTATTGATTGGTCACTCAAACTCTCAGTGTGTATGTGCAGGAAAAGTTGTTTGAGAGAGACAGAAAAATGAAAACTATCTCATAGTGTAAAACCAGTTTATACAGGTGCTGGTTGTTTTTCACTCAGGAATAGATTGTTATACTAATAAACTGCTCACACCAGGATTGCTTTCACATGGGAACTTGCAAAGGGCTAGCTTGACAAGGCCAGCCACTTATTTTAGGAGAAAGCCTGACTTTATGCGGACTTTCTTTATGATTTTTCTACCTTACTGCAACAGGATCCATTCAGGATCCACTGGAATCCTTGTGTGCCACAAACCTGCTCAGCCATATTCCTTCCTGCTCTGCTTCAGCCCCTCCAGAAATAAAATGCAACCCAAAAACAGGGCAGGGAAGATCAGCTCCAAGCAGCATCAGAAAAAAGGGTGAAACCACACCTGGATGGGCAGAGGGCAGAGCTCGGCAGCACTGAGCCCCCATCCAAGCCCTTGGGGAGTTTCTGAACACCTCCCAGGTGGTTTGACAGACAAAGTTATGGCTTTTCTTCAGCCAAAAAGGTGACTTTGTCACTTGTTTGGCAGCAATTCCCTCAGCAAAGGCTGCCCAGGCTGGGATGAGCAGGTGATGCAGCCATAAAGAGCCCCCTGAGCCAGGGTCCACAGGACTGCACCTACATCAGTCTGGAGCAGGATGAGGGCACGAGTTTGGGTCTCCAAAGCTCCATGGAGTAACCTGACTTTGAAGCTGTATCTCCACTGCCTTACAGCCCACCCAGGGAGGCTGTGGAATTGTCCTCCTTGGAAAGACCCAAAAGCCATCAGGACATGGTCCATGGCACCCTGAACCAGAGGATGTCTCTCCCATCCTCAACCAGCTGTGATTTGCACTACTCTGGTTTCCCATCATCTTTTGTCCATAAAAACCTGAGAACCATCAACATTCCCAGGTGATGCTGAAGGAAACACACAGACACAACAAAAATTTAACCCAAAATACACCCTGGCCCAGAGAAGCTGTGGCTTCCCCTGGATCCCTGGAAGTGCCCAAAGCCAGGCTGGACAGGGCTTGGAGCAGCCTGGGACAGTGGAAGGTGTCCCTGCCATGGCAGGGGTGGCACTGGGTGAGATTTAAGGAGCAAAGGAGGCTCAGGGGGGACCTTGTGGCTCTGCACAACTCCCTGCCAGGAGGGGACAGCCAGGGGAGGTCGGGCTGTGCTGCCAGGGAACAGGGACAGGAGAAGGGGAAAGGGCCTCAGGCTGGGCCAGGGGAGGCTCAGCTTGGACAGCAGCAGGAATTTCTGCATGGAAAGGGTGCTCAGGCCTTGGCAAGGGGCTGCCCAGGTGGAAGCAGCATTCCTGGAAGGGTTTAAGAGCCATGGAACCTGGGGATATGGGTCAGTGTGGGGCTCGACAGTGCTGAGGGAACAGCTGGACTGGATCTTTAATGTCTTTTCCAACCTAAATTTTTCTCTGATCATTTACCCTTTTAATTAAAAAAAAATTAGTTTCAGTTGAATCTACTTAATGAGAAGACAAATCTGGGCTGATAAATGCAGAAAAGTATCGCCTTTCATGCTCTCAACAACAGCTTTTTTTTTCCTTGGGAAGAACATTTTTATTACTGGGAGAACGTGCACCCACATTGTAACAGGAGCAAGCAAACAAATGGACAGGAATCCTGTGACAGCCCGGCCTAAGCATAAAATGAAAATTCATTACATCAGTTCCAGCATTCCCAAATGAGGAATGAGCTTATGGGAGAAGATAACAGCCTTGGACAAGTGGTCAGATTTTATTGTGTTCAAATGGCTAGATTTTTGCAGCCTTAAACTCCCAAATTGGCAACTCACCATGGGGTATTTTTTTATGCATAATTATGCTGTGAAATCCAAGGAAGGATAGTGAAAGGCATCTTTTATAGACCAAATCCATTAAAAAACAGGGAAATAGGCCCTAAGTTCTTAAATTCCAACTCTTACCATGAGAAAAGCCTAGAACTTCAACTCTGCAATAGAGCAAATAACGGGAAAAGCAATTTGTTGACAAAACAAACTCCAAACACATCATGGAATTACACCATGAAAATCCCAGTTTTTAAGGGGTTTACGGCAGGCCAGAATTCCCCTGAACAGACAGAAGTGACAAAACAGCCAAATATTTGAGGTTCTTTGATAAGAAGAGAGCAAGATTTGATTCTTGAGTTCAATAAAAATCCCCCTCTGCTCTCCACACGACAATGTTAAATGGACTCATAAAACAGAGTCCTGATTCCCTCCAAGAACTGCCTGGATTATTGAAGGGCTTGTGTACAAAAAGAGTATTTCCATGATTATTTCCAGGTGGGTACATGCTCTGAAAGGCAAATGGAGTCTCAGCTCTCCAGGGAGAGCCTTGAGCCTAACAGCTGAGCTGCAAATTGCTCCAAGTGGGAAAACACATGGGAGGGAAGCAAATGGGAGCAGAAAATCTCCCAGGGAATCTTTGATCACCACAGCAAGAGGCAGAAAAATTGTATTTCCCTTTCTGCAACAGTGTGAAAAAGGTATAGAAGGGCAAACATTCAGCCCTTGAGCTGGGATGTATTTAGGGTGGAAGAAATCGCAGTAAACACTGCTTCAGCTGTTCAAGGAACAATTGTTCTACCCAACAAAGCAGGGTCAAACAAACCCAGACCTTCTCCACCAAATTCTCCTCCCACTGCTCCTTAAATCCCATCAATAATGAAGATTTTTAAACACCCACTCCAGACAGTAACAGTGCTACAGCTGGCAAAACAGATATTCTGGTATGCAACACTGAAAGTCTTCAGCAAAGTCTGAAACTTGTGACTTTTCTTCCTACCTGCAGCACAAGTGAAGGACTTCACGTGTTGCTCTTGTTCCATAACCATCTCTCACCTTGCCCAGGAAAAGCTGGATTTGATGAGCTTGGAAGTTTTTTCCAGGTTAATGGTTGGAAATCAATTATAGAAGAAACAAGACCAGCTTGCTAACCTCCCCCAGCATAATGGGGCTCCTTCCACTCTGCTTACCCACTCTTTATAAGGGACTTTCTCCAGTGGCTTCTTATTCCATTAATGAGCAGTAATTCCTCCACCTGCCCTGAATCCACTCCCTGGATGAGACTATGCAATCCAGCTGGGGGTGGAATAGAGATATTCACAACTGACCTCCTGCTCACCTGCAGCCCCTCGGCTCCTCTAAGTTCTTGAAGGTGATATGGGTGTTTAAATATATGGATAGTAAATTATTTATGAGTATTTTATAGGATCCCCTGCAAAAGTACAGCCCAGGATCCTCAGGAGGATCCAGGCCACCCCACAGAGGCAGCAAACAAGGAGGCAAAGCAGATTCCTAGCTCCAGGATTTGAGTTTTAACAGAAAATGCAATAAACTGGCTGATTTTAATCCAACCACAAACAGCATTTTATCAGGAGAGCACAACTGCCAGGGCAGAGAACAGGATGAGGAATCTTCTCCAGCCACCCACCCCTACACCCTGGACAGTGAGCAGGGGCAGGAGGAGAGGTGACATTCTCCTGGCTGCATTCCCCACTGCTCAGCCACAGAACATTGTGCGGGGATGGCAGTGTCTGGACCCAGGAGAATTTCCCATGGGGAATTGCTCCCTGTCTGGAGCGATTCCGCCTGGCTCCAAACGTGACACATTTTCCCAGAGAGCTCAACGTGCCCAGCACCAGCTGCCAAACTCAGGGAAAGCAGCTGTGCTGAAACATCCCTGGATTGACTCCCTGTCCCCATGGAGGAGCAGGGATAAGCACAACCCAAAGAAGGTGGGAAAGGTCATGGCTCCATCCCTGGGGATGCAGCCACCAAGCTGCTCTCAACTTCCAGGTAGAAGCAACATCCCCATTAGCCACACTTGGATTCATGCCTGTGATCCATCCCATGGGATGGCTCCTGGAGGAAGCAGCAAGGGCTTCCAAGCAGTGCTGGCTGTGGCCCAAGGCGTTGTTTGCAGCCTTGGTGGCAGCGCTGCCAGCTCTGACAGGACATTTATCTTCTGACACATACCACAGCCCGCAGGGCTCCTGGCTCTGCTCTGCCTCCAGGACACAAAAGCAGCCATTCACTCTCTAAATCTCTTTCAATACTCATTCCCAAACTTTTGAAGGGTTTTCAGTGAGGGTGCCCATCCAGGTCGGTGGCAGATGTTTCTCCTGGGTTAAGCCTGAAACAAAACCTCTCTCTTTTATTGCTGCTTGGCACTATCACAATTGCACTTGTCACTGCTCTGTGCCTTGAGAAGCAGAACTCCAGACTCCAACACTCCAGTAAAAGGAAATTAAGGCTGTCTGAGTTCCCTGAAACTTTTTTTTTGGCACCCAACTGGAATGAAGGCTGAAAAATGCAAATGTCCTTCTTTAGCACACTTGGGATGCTCCTACAGCTCTGTCTCAGCTCCTAAAGAACTGAGGCTACATCTGATCAGAACCAGCTGATCCTTGATTTGGGATATCACCAAAAAATGGTGTTTTGGACAACTGGAGCTGTACAGGCAGCCTCCCACTGTTGTGTCAGGGAGGGAATGCTGCCTCCATCAGGATCATGGCATCACTTAGAGTGGCTGGGGTTGGAAGAGACCTCAAAGCCCACCCAGTGCCACCCCTGCCATGGGCAGGGACCTTCCACTGTCCCAGGCTGCTCCAAGCCCTGTCCAGCCTGGCCTTGGGCACTGCCAGGGATCCAGGGGCAGCCACAGCTGCTCTGGGCACCCTGTGCCAGGGCCTGCCCACCCTGCCAGGTACATTCCTTTCGCGTTGCAAACTGCTCCATCAGAAGATAATTCCACTTTTCTGTCAGATTAATAAATATAATTTGAATCATCAGCTGCCAGTAATTTCATTCATAGTACCCACAAGAGAAGTGGCAGAAATTAATTTTAGAAAAGGTATATCTGTTTCTCAAAAAACCTCAGTCCTTCCCCAGTCACACAGGCCATTGCTAAGTCAAGGCTGGTTGTCCTGTAGCAATTTCCCATATGCTTTTCTTGGATTCATGGAATCCCTGAGGCTGGAAAATCCCTGCCAGCCCATGGAGTCCCAGCTGTGCCCAGTGCCCACCTTGTCCCCAGCCCAGAGCACTGAGTGCCACCTCCAGCCCTTCCTGGCACACCTGCAGGGATGGGCACTGCAAAGCTCCCTGGGCAGCCCCTGCCAAGGCCTGAGCACCCTTTCCATGCAGAAATTCCTGCTGCTGTCCAAGCTGAGCCTCCCCTGGCCCAGCTCCATTCTCTTCCCTGGACATACTTCAGCCCCTCAAGGACTCTCTGGCTGTGAGAGCCCAGAATAGGACACAGCTCAAAAATATTAGAGAACCAGGAGGAAGGGACAGGGAGGGTGACAGCCACTCACATTCCAATTAATTTCACTTTGGGTTGGCCTTGGAAGCACCTTATGGAGCAGAAGTCTCAGGAAGAGAGAAGAGATTTGCTCTGCAGGTGCTGCAGATGATTTGTCTGCTGTGCTATGGCCACACAGGCAATAAACAATTCACAATTACTCATTTTGGAGAGGGTGAAAATGGAACAGCCACAGTTTGAACGCTCTGTCACTCATTACACAGCCCTTATCAGGGAAATAAAATCCTGAAAAGAAGTTGTGGGATATTTGTTTGCAGGGATCCGTTTATATCCTAAGCCCTACTACAGACAGGGAAACAGGAGAGAAGCAGAACTAATCTTATCTCTGATGAGCAAATACTGAAGCAAAGCAAGTGCCAAGAACTGCATTTTTTCTTCTTGTGCTGAAAGGATACCAAAGGATCTAGTGACATCATGAGACCAGAACTCTCAGTGTCCCTGAGGGGAACCTGAAATGATCTCAAAAGGATCAGAAAGACTGGAAAGACCTCCAAGACCAGAGTCCAACTCTGCCACGTCCATCATTAACCCATCCCTACCCACCACATCTGTGTGGTTTTTGAACACTTCCAGGGGCCCTCTTTCAGCCCAGGCTCTGTTTGTGTTCAATGAGCAGAGCAGGAACTCTGGAGGAGTATTTTGTCTTGCTCTGTCAATCCCTGCCTCTCCCTGACAGGGGTTCATTATCACACAGAGCCCTCCTACTGCATCTCCTGTGGCAGTCACCGGAGAGATAGGACTGATTTAAAAGAAAAATTCCATTGTTGATGTCAGAATGAGAGGAAGGGAGAGTAATTAGCAGGTACGTGAACTCCCTCCTCCCATTGCACATGAATTTACCCAGGATGATTCATCTTGAAAAGGACAATTGCTCCCTGAGAGCTACCAAGGCTCAGCAGAAGCAGCAGCCCATCTGGGAACCTCAGTGAAGTTTGGGCAGGCACAGGTCTGGTTGCTCATCTCAAGGCACAGGGTTCACTCTGCTGCTCCTGAGCCACCTTAGAGAGGGAACCTGCTCCTGCTGGAATCCTTGGAGAATGGTATGGGATGATTTTGGATCTAGCAGGTGGCATTTCTTCATATTTGCAAATCAAATTCTACCTGCAGTCCCAAAGTAGAATTTTTCCACCTTCCAACTCACCCAGCTTTTCCAACAGTTGTATCACAGAATCCCAGGGTCCCTGAGGCTGGAAAATCCCTGCCAGCCCATGGAGTCCCAGCTCACTGCCCTCGTCCATCTGGCCACCCTGTGTTTGATATAAATACACTGGTGATTAAAGATAAAAGCTGTCATGCAAAGCTTCATAGCCCTGAACACTGATTTTTATGATCCTGCATTTGCAATACAGCTGAAATTAAATTGTCTTTGGCTTGCACTGTAATTACCTCTTCAAAACAGTTTGCTGTCAAGGAGTTTTTCTCCTGCATTTTTTCCCCTTTGTCTAGGACGTTTCATGGGAAATGAAACCTCACCCTCCAACCTCTGGACAGACCCAGAGTGGGTGCACCAAGGCAATTTTCTGTTTCTTGATTCAACCACAGAATCCCAGAATGGTTTGGGCTGGGAGGGACCTTGCAGCTCATCCAGTGCCACCCCCTGCCTTGGCAGGGACACCTTCCACTATCCCAGGCTGCTCCAAGCCTGGCCTTGCAACCCTGGAGCACCAGAATGAAGTCAAACAAAGACCATTACCTCACACAAGCCAGAAAACAAAAGATTTTTTGGACTGATTCTCATAGTGTGCCTCAAAAGAGATCCTTAACACTGGTCAATGTGTCAAAATCGCAGTGAGTGTAAATAAGGGACAAGTGACATTTGCATGCATGGTCTGTTGTCTCTCTTTCCTCCAAATTGGGTGTTTACATCATATCCAAGACCAAATGAAGGCAGGAGTCTTGTGTCTAGGAGATCTCTACTGCACTTGACAGCATCATAATCATCTCTTTTTTCGTGGAGCCACTGACACCCTGTTCAAGCACATCCCTGTTTGCTGCCGGAATGCTTCGTCCTCCTTTTAACCACCCCCATTAAATGAACATATCATTTTCTGCCTTCAGAATTACATGTATACAAAAGAAAGATAAGCTGTAAATGTTTTTAACATCCTCTGAATCACCAACTCTTCACATTCTCCTGGGCAACTTCCCCAACCTGAAAGGGTCAGGAGCTCCTGGAGTGGGATGAGTGGAGGCTGCACAGCTGAGGAAAAGCCTGGAGCCTCTGGGTGCCCAGGAAAGGCTGCGGGAGCCGGGGCTGCTCAGGCTGGAGAGGAGCCCCAGCTGAGAGGGGCCCTCAGGCCTGGCTGTCCCTGGCTGCAGGAGGGGCAGAGCAGGGCCCAGGCTCTGCTCCGGGGCCCAGCAATGGCACCAGAGCCACGGGCAGGGCCTGAGCCCAGCAATTGCCCTGCCCAGGAGGCACAACTTCTTCCCTGGGCAGTGCCCAGCCCTGAGCACATTGCCCACACAGCCTGGGGGCTCTCCTCCCTGGGGCTGTGGCAGAGCTGTGTGCACACCATGCTGTGCCCTGTGCTCTGGGATGGCCCTGCTGGAGCAGGGAGGTGACACCAGCTGCCCACTCAGCTCCCTCAGCCTCGGCCACCCTGGCATCCTGTGTAACATTTATTTTTTTTAATTGCTCCCTTACACAGGTATTGAGTGAATCTCCAGAATTCACAAAGCATTAAAACACCTAAATATCTACCTTTTTTGTTGTCAGTTACTATGAGAAGAATTTAAAAACACTGAAGTCCTGCCCAACACACTCCTAGGCTGGGAGCTATCAGGGGTGACCCTGTGGTTGGCAGCATCACCAAATCCCAGACGCTGGGTTTGGGAGCAACCTTGAGGTCCTCACTCTGGCTGATACATCTGCGACAATTTATGGAGGGACAACTCCAAACAAAATCCCCTCTGAGTGATCACCAGAGGACAATTCTGACATCACCAATGAGAACAGACTTCCAAGAATGATTTAGTTACCTCCAGAGAAATAAGCCACAAAACATGGTACCAAAATCCAAAGAATTTTGTTCCTTTCATGGTGAGAACCCAGCACAACCATGCTGGGATGAAATCCTGGGACTGGCCCCATGAAAATCCACCTTAGACGCATTTGAGACCTTCCCGCAAACAAGCAGTGCTGTGCCAACCACAGGGATCCCCAGCCAGTTCCATGATCCCAACCCATGAATGGGCAAATCCCCCTTCCTCATTATTTATGACCTGCACAGAATCCCAAATACCTTTAAAGAACCTCTAAAGCCATAGGTGGGACATCCCTTTCTCCAGGATAAATCTGAGTCCTTTATTGAATTAAAGAAAGAAGAAGGGTGATTTAATCCCAGACTTTACAACGCTGTTGATTCTCCCATTATATCTTGGAGACCAACATTTTCTATGCACAGAGAAAGCAGCTGAAAATGAATTAAAGGTCGACGATTTTCAAGGGGCCTGGGCTGTATTGCAGAAAAAATCAAATAAAGCCTGACAGATTCCACACACAGCTTGAAAATACAATTGCTTATGAAAACATAATCTTGGGAATATTAGAGACAGGCAAGCAGCATAATGGGCAATAAAAAACCCAAAATAAACAAAAAAACCCTCTGTGCTAGGAAGCCAATTGCAGTAATTCCATATAATTCTGTTCTGCGGCTGTCAAACCCTCTCAGCTTCCTCGCCCAGGCTGGTGATCCCAAATCCAACCCTCAGTTCTTGATCCTACACCCAGGCTCATCCCAGTCCTGTTGAGGGCAGGACACCCAAGCTTCCAACTGGAGCATCTCTGGTTTGGATGATCCATGAAGGGAAAGTGCAACATTCCAGGTCCAAAGCAGTTTGGAAAAGGGGAGGTGGTCACCAGTGAGACTGACCAGCCATGAGTCACTTGATCCAGCCCCTACCCTGCCATTAGAGAGAATTTATCCCTGGGGACATTTCCTTTGGATCCAACACGCATTGGATCCATCCCCGCTTGAATCCCAATAGATGTTTCCTTTTGCTCTCTCCAGCATTTTCTCTTTTCCATTATTTTCTCTACTGCAACATGAAAGCTTCACTAAATTCCACCAATTTGTTTAATTAATTGCTGTTCAACAGGTGACAAAAGGTCAGCACATGACGGGATTATCCCAGGAAGGGAATTCCACTGGCACCCTCCTCCATCATTCCCTAGGCCCGTGGTAGAACCTCCAAACCTTCTCCTCTTGGCCTGTTCCAAAAGTGATGAAGACAGTCCTGGAACTGGATTGGATGGGAACATCTGTGGGCTCCCTGGTTGATACTTGGACAGAGAAATAATAAAAGGCAGGAGAGAATTCCGGGGTTTCTGTGGCAGACGTGAAGCAAACAGAAGGGAATACCTGACCCCACTTCAGCCTATGAGGAGGTCAGGGAAGGGGAAAGGACAGGGAAGATGGATCCAAAAGGAATGAACCCAGTTTTGGTGCTGAGTTTTTGCCCTGAGCCATGTAATCCAGGATATCCTGCCCTGCCTCTTTTCCCAGAGCCTGGCCATTCTCAGAGCCCATCCTCATCCAACAGTGGCTCCACCAGCCCATCAAAACCGACTTTAAAATATAATTTATGCCAGTCAGCTTTATTTTATTTCCTTTTTTCATTGAAAGAAGGTCATCATGATACAATTATGACTGTCTTGCAGATCTTATTTTCTGTACATTGATTTATGCAAGGCCACATTTCATCTTGATTAAAACCACCACATTCAATGTGTTCAGAAGGAAACACTTCAGATTAAAATCTGACTCATTGACAGATATCAAAACACTGTTAAAAGGAGCCAGCAACAGGTGTTGAAAGCACTTCCATAAATCCATTCCTGCCTCCCTGTCATTCCTGATTTATTGATGATCATTCCACATGTTTGCAGATGACTCAGTTTACTCCTCTGGCATGATTAATGTCTAACAAAATTCCCTTTAATGGCCCACATGTGCTCAACAGCTCAATTGTGGACCAGGCACGGAGATCAGGGCAGCAGCATCAGGGTGGGCACACAAGGATTGATTTAAAACACAGCAGCCAGGTTTTTCCCAATAACATCCCCCCAAAATCCCATTACGTGTCATTGGAATAACACATTTGTCACTTAATATGGATTCGGAGTGGTTATTACCCACATGGAAGGAAGATCAGGTGACAAAGACCATCTACAGATGAAAGAAAGCAAAACCCAGTGGACTTAGAAACCCCATAAACTGAGATTTTTGTCTCATTCCCCCATTTTCCAGCAGAGGACTGGAACAGCACCATGTGGGGCAGAGCTCTGTCCATGAGGGAGCCAAGGACACAAGGCTGGATATTTTCTTATCAAGGGGTGTTTTTACCTTTCTCCAGTCCAAATCCAGTGGGGGCTGCAGTGGAGCTTGGAGGCTCAGGGACACTGTCCCTTATCCATTGTCCCTTAGATCTAGAACCTCACTGAGACAGTGCTGGGAACACTTTGTGAAGGATTGGGATTTACTGAAACATCAGTTTAACCTGGAAACTAGAACACAGGGGAACACAAGGTGCTGGATTCCTGGTGTTGTTTGGAAGGGTAAATCCCATTAGTCCAGACAGAAAAATCCAGATTTCAATCCTGGTTTCCTCAGAGGATCCAAGAGCTGCTGACATCTCCCATCCTACAGCTGCAGAGGAGCAGAGGCTGTGTGACAGATTTCTCTGGGGTGGTGGTGGGATCAGCTCAAGCTCAGCTGTTTAAAGGAGGGTTTGGAGCAGATGATCCCTGTGAACATGAACCACTCTGTTACTCCATGCCCTGGAAGCAAATGCTGATTCCTCCTGCATTTACTTCCTCTGGATAAGGAATTGCACTCTAATTACTTGTTTCAAGTGACATTGTTTTATTTTCAACACCACCCTTTATCTCCCCACAAAGCATTTCAAATCCCATGCCTACAGATGTGTGGGCCTGCACTCACAGATCCCAGTTTGCTTTGAGTTTTATCTTCCCAGTTTTCCAGTGGCTTGGATTTTCTTGTTAAACCAGATTCTGATTGATTCCTGGTGTGCTCTGGCCAGCTGGTTCTGCTCCCCCTCCTTGTCAGTAGCTTAACAGAACAGTGATTCACGGCAGGTCAGCTGGAATTTGCTCAATTATTAACAACTTCAGGATTTTTTACCATCCCTCTGAGGACACTTCAGCCTAAGCCTGATTTGTCTTCATCTCCAGCTCAATTCCACAGCACAAATCCTGTGAGTTCTTTGAGCTTGTGTTCAGTGCATGGAATGCCCTTTTCTGACTTCCCCTACCCTTTAAAACACTGATTTCTAATTCCATATCGAGCTGCTGGGGCACCCAGTGAGTTTGTCTCCATTGAGCTGCAGAAACTCTTTTCATCTCCTTCCAGAAATAATTATGCTGATTTATCAGTGTCTATATGAAGCTTGAATTATTCCCCCTAATATGCATTAACCTGTATTTTTTAGAGTGACAAAAATTGGCCCAGTGAAGTCACTCCAGTGATTACTGTCCCTGTTAGTTTCCAGTAATCCACGAGATGTATTTATTGGCAAGTCACTTGTGTGGTATTTCCAGAGACAGTACATAATTGAATTTAAAATGCATTCCTGATGCCCGTAAAAGCAATAAAAATGTCACCCTCTGCCTGCACATTAAAAATTCATCCCATGCAAGGAGAGGACAAATGCATAAAATGATCATTATGATGTGCAAATGAACTCGGTGCAGGAAAACCAGACCCGTCTCTGCCTGGACATAAAAACATTAAGATATCAGAGCACAAATGGCACCATTTAGAGAACTTTTAAAGGTGCTGAAGAGAAAATGCTCCCATTAGTAGCATGACTAAGGTTTGCTTCAAAAATGGGATTTGTACCAGTATTAACAACAGCGTGGCTCCAGTGCGAAAGCAGAATTAACTCCCTGAAATAAAAACAAACCAAAACCACCATTCCATGTTGGTGATCCTACCTAGGCAGCCACATTATCCAAGTGACTCCTTTTCTGATGAGCATTTATGAGTGTTTTAAATCTCTTTCCACTCAGGACAAAACTTTCACACTTATTTATGGCCCAGAAATTCATCCCTGACTTCGCCATGCACAGGTGTCCTTGGAAAAATCAGCCCAGGCAGCTGCTGCCCTTGTTCTTTACATTCTAAAGGCTTCCCACTGCCAGAGGGCAGGGATGGATGGGATATTGGGAATTAGGAATTGTTCCCTGGCAGGGTGGGCAGGCTCTGGCACAGGGTGCCCAGAGCAGCTGTGGCTGCCCCTGGATCCCTGGCAGTGCCCAAGGCCAGGTTGGACATGGCTTGGAGCAGCCTGGGACAGTGGAAGGTGTCCCTGTCTGTGGCAGTGGATGGGCTTTAAGGCCCTTCCAACTACATTATTCAACTGGAATTCTATGATTCTGTACAAATCCACCTTTTTTCTGGAGTTGTCATTAACACCTGGGGTACTACAGTGCTTCTTCCCCTCTTTCATTTTTGTCTTGGCTAAAGAACTTTCACTGCTCTCTGCCCAACTCTGACTTTCTGTCTTCTCAGCACAATGTAACTTTGCAGGTAATTAAGCACATTGTGAGTCATTAACTCCTCTCCAGATTCCCAGGAGGAGCCTCCAAATTGAGTCCAGATGCAGAAATTAAAATCCATCTTTTTGCTCACACATATTAATTTTTCATAGGAGGGGACTATTACAAATTCCTCCTCTTCCAGCACCTCAGAACTGACTGACTTTGGTTACCACAGGTAACCAAATTCCTTGGTCATGGAATGAGAAATCCATGGAATGGTTTGCATTGGAAGTCCCCTCAAAGCCCACCCAGTGCCACCACCCCTCCTATGGGCAGGGACACCTTCCACTGTCCCAGGCTGCTCCAAGCCCTGTCCAACCTGGCCTTGAGCATTTCCAGAGATTCCAGCCATTCCACCCTGAGCAGCAGGTTCAGAGCAGCTCAAGAGTGAGAAAAGAACTTGATTTTGAACTCCCAGACACGAGTCCCTAAGTTTTGGCTCAAAACAAGTGGAGAAAAGGGCAGAGCTCCATTGCTCTCCACTTCAGTGAAGGTTCCTGCACTTCCTCCCAGTTTGAGTTCAGTTGGAAGCTCCCAAAGAGGAACCACATTTTCTGTTTTCCTCAAATCAACACAAATTTAACTCTTCCCGTTCAATAAAGGGGAAGATGCCAATGGTTAAAAGCCTTTCCCTTGCCCTGCTCAGCTCCTGAACCCAACTCCTGCCCCAGGCACGGTGCCTCCCACAATTGAGAATTTTCTGTGACACAACAAGAGCCACTGGGAGTTAGGGGCACAAAAGAGTAAATAATCAATTTACCAAATTGATAATCTGTGGGCATTTAGTAATCAAATCAGTTCATTTTACTCAACAGTGATTTCATGCTCAACAACAACTTCTGAACAAGATTCCCTGTCGACAGTGCCAGGGGCTACTTCCTGTAACATCTTCTTTAGTGCTAATTATTGCCTATCTTTAGATCAATATTTCTGTATCTTCATGAGGGGAAAGCATTGCTTGTGTGGGGAAGGCAGCCTGCCAGGCCTCCAGACACTCCACATAATGAGATGCACATTTAACAGCTCTCTGTAATCACATTAAAGGCTTTGTGCCTCATCTTTCCTGGCTCTGCTGAGACAAAACACAACAATTACCAGGTAAAGGATGTGAACTTCACTCAGGAGAGATGATTGGAGATGTGCACATACAGAATCATTTCTAATCTTCAAGCGCAGAAACAAGAATTTACCCAATTTATACAATTTCCAAACAAATCCACCTGGCAAACTGTGGGAGCATCCAAGTTTTGGAACAGTCAAAACTGCTTGACTGTTGTAACAAATATTGAAACAAATATATCCTGGCTTTCCTGAGCAGCTCTTGATGAGTTTTAATTCAAATATGAGTTGGTTTTGGTTTGGAAATTACGGCTTTTGGATGAAACAAATGTAAATCCCACTTTTATGACATTCCCTGTGGAGTTTCTTCCTGGTAAAGGTTACTGCTTCATGCCAGAACAAATGGCAAACTGTGGGGTTTCACCTCTTAAAATCCAAGTCCAATTTCATGCCTTGGGTTATTTAAAGAGGAGATTAAACCCCATCACCTTCACTTACTGCTCACCTTGTCCCAAACTCCAGAGGACAAGTGGAATATTGGGAATTCTGTGACTCACAGAGGGATACAAAAGTCACCCCAGCAGCTGGCCAGGAAGGAGAACAAGCTGGAGGAGCTACCACCATCCATCATCTTCTAAAAACACATCTACCACGTCCTCACTGCTCTCATCCACCTGGGTGCAACTCTGACACCACACAGAGATAACCCCAATGAGACTGAGAGAGCAGATAACTAAAAGCAGTGATAATTCAATTCTGAGAGGGAAACAACTCAATAAGGAATGATCTGACACCCTCCCCTTGCTCCACCGCTAATTACAAATGGTTGTAGAGGTTTTCTCCAAGAAAAAAAAAAGCAGGAAAGAACCTGCCACTCTGAGCAAAGAAAGAGGAAAAGCTCCCTAAACCACCTTGGGAATCATTTAAAATACTCATTTAAACCAAATTTCTTGCTTTACCTGCCAGATTAGCCATTGATAACCTCACCAAGCTGCAGGCATGTGAAACAAATAAGTCCAAGACAGCAACACACAGGATATAAATTGTATTGTCACCAGCTCACTGCATTAATCCCATATTTATACATCCTCCAGCCTCCAGTTCTGCAGAGATCCAACCTAAACACAACCTAAACTATCCCACTTCCTCATGAATCATGGCTGTTATCCCATCAATGTAAGGAAATATTGCCACATTTCCCTCACACTTCGCACTGCACCCAAAGAGCAAAGCAGGGGCTTTTCCTGAGCCAGGGCTTCATCTCCAGCAGCATCATTCTGTAATGTCACAGCCAAAATTAGCTCCCAGCTCCCTGCCAAGGAGCATCCAGGGGTCTCCTCATGCACAACCCAGAGGTCAAGCCAACACAGAGCTGGAGTTAATGAGCTTTTAATTTGGAATTGTGCCCGGATCTTTACTTAGCTTGGTCTTCAGACTCTCACACACTTCACAGTGCAGATGTGCCCCCGAGTCCTGTGCTACAACAAGGTGGATCCAAAGATTGTCCCTACTCTTCCTCTTGATTTGGATTTGGTTTATTGTTGTTGTTTGTTTTGGGTTTTTTTAGGTTTTTGGGGGGTTTTTGTGTATAGGACATGATTTGTTGCACTCAGCAACTATTTTACCCAGATCACTGGCAAACATTAAAATCCCTCTGTCAGAAGGGTCTGGATGAACTCATTCATTTTATACTCAAGGGTCTGGATGAACTCATTCATTTTATACTCCCTCTGCAGGGGAAGTAATAATTCCCTTTATTTCAAAGCTCCTCAGAGCCAGCCATGCTATTTTGGTTTTTCCTGAACAAGCAGAGGCTTGGCCACGTCTCCCTCCCCAGAGGATTTCAATCAGCACACCAGGATCACACCATCCTCATCCCAACACACAGCTCAAGGGCTCTGTGTTGGTTAAGAGTTAACTAATGTGACAGCTCACCAGACTCCTGATTAAATTTTTGTTCTTATTGAAATGCATTTTCATGATGCTATGTCATACATAAATAAAAGTTAAAAAAAAAAAATGTCCCAGCCTTTTCCAGCAGGGAGAAAAGCCCACCTCTTCCTAATCTAAGTGGATTTAAGTGACAGCATCAAATCTGCACTGGAGCTTTCTGATTTCCAGCCAATTACCACCAATTAGACCATGTGAAGGACTAACACTTTGCCTTGGTTTTTGCCATGGTGTTTTTTACTGAGCCCACGACAGGAAGGTGGCCATGGCCAGTGAATTTCTCTTATCCAAATTCTTTTATGTCTTAAAATAACTGCCACCATGCAAGCACTCCATTACTCTGTGGGCACAGTTCCAGTTATCCCTAGTTTTCCTCTGTTCCCCAGCCATGGCAATTGAACTCCCACTAGTGTTTCAGGCTAGGGAATTAATTTCAGAGCTGTGTTTTTAAATGTCCTTTTCTAACAGAACCCAAAGTGTGTCTTTAGCCACCACCACGTTACTGGACTCTCTGGGAATTGGTGCCAGGAGAAAGCAGCCGTGGCAGAGGCTGTTCTCAACAAGGCTGAAGCTCTGGATGTTCAAAATGCTGTGTCTTTGTACTAAAAACGCACTTAGGAAACCCTAAAGAAATTCACAGCAAACTGAAACTTCAATGAATCCTTCATGAAAATAGGAGGACTCCAAGTTACCTACCAAGTATTTATGGACACTGCAATTCCTGCTGGGATCTGAGGTTATCTAGCTCCACTCAAACCTGAGGCTTGGAGACTTTGGGAATGCTGTCATCATGGGCAGGAATTCAGGGACCAGCTAGAAGGGACAGGTGAAAAACTCATCAAACATTAAACATCCACTATGAGCCCTGTCAGCACCGGGAGGTCCTCAAGTGCATCCCTTGGAAGTTTAATTTTGGGCTCCTCATGCCAAAGGGCTGGAGCATGTCCAGGGAAGAACAGAGCTGGGGAAGGAGCCCCAGGAGGGAGCTGGGGAGGGGCCAGAAGTGGACAGAGCCCTCGAGGTGTGGCCCTCAGCAGTGCGAGAGGAGCATCTGCCTCACATCAACCCCACCACCCTCTGGGTTTCCCTGGCACCAATTAAACATCAAAGCCATTAATTAGCCCTCTCCAGGCCTGCCAGCCCTGCCAAATTCCAGCCCATTTAATCATCCATCCATCCTCAATTTCCAAGTGCTGCAGGCAACAGCATCCCCAGCCTGTCTGACCCCAAACCAACCCCACCCTCTGCTCTGCGCTCTTCCTCAGAGCCTCTTCATCCTGCAAGGAATCCAGCACCCAGAGAGATGGAACTGTTCATTTCTGAAACAGCCTGTCAACGATTCATTCAGTCCCAAAGCTGCATTTTCCATCAAATTAACGCTCCTCCAGAAGGCTCTGCTTGGCATTGTGGATTTGCAGGCAGACTCCAGTTTTCATTAGGCTCCAAAGGCAGTTTAGAGGCAGAGTTTTCAAACACCAAGCCTGAGACATCCTCCTTGTAATTAGGCTGTGCTCAAACTTTTCCACCAGCTGTGCAGAAAAAGGCCCTTTTCCCATGCCTTTCTCTCTCTAACATTCCACAGATTTTAACATATTTTAGCCCAATTTCCTTTGGAATTCTCTAAAATATTATACCGGAGACCTCAGCTGATTTTCCATTATAAACTCAAGGCAAGGAACAGTTTTGCAAGGAGAAGAAATCGCAGAAAACATCACCCAAAGGCATCTCTGACCCTGGCAGACCCAACATTCCCACAGGAGCACTTCTCCTCCCATGGACTTCCATGGCTAATAAGATGCAATCCAGGACACTGCAGGGCAATTTAGACATTTCTTCTTAGAAGAGAAGGAAAAACATGACAGAGAAGCTAAACTTCAGCCTCTGACCTGTCAAGAAATGCTCAGGTTCCTCCCTCATTTGAAAAATAATCCTAATGATAAAGACAATAATCCTCTTATCACACAGGAGCTGATGTGGTTACGAACCAGACAAAAGGAAACAGAGTTTGGAAGCCTCCAGCTGCATTTTTGCCCCTGTATGAAGAGCTCCTTACCTGGCCTGATCAAAAAGCAAAATATTTCCAAGTAGTCTCCTGGTCCTGCTGAAATCCTTCTCCTCTGAAGAGACTGTCAGCTGCTTTGGGAAGGATCTATTTATCTGAGCAGGAAAATGGACACAACAATAGGCACTGTCTGGGTGACAACAGGCTGGATAGGGGAATAAATGGCTTTTTATGAGAAGTGTCAGGCATGAGGACAAGCTCTGAAATATTTGTGATTATCAAATGGCTTCACGCTGTCCAAGGGCTCCCAAAACACCTCTGGAGCCCAGAAGAAGGGGAATTTAATGGGTAAGGGGAAACTTCAAAAAGAAGGTTAAGGAACAGACCCAGACTGCCAAATCATGTTGATCCTGCTTTAGGTGAGCATCCTTTGCTGAGGCAGTCAGGTGCAATAAATCCTAAACCTGTGCCTATTCTTTTGTCTTGATTTCCAATCCACTGATGAATAATCCAGTACTGATCACTGAGCAGGAGCTGAAGGTCCATCAACTCTTCAGGCACCTTGGTGACACCCTGAGGGACTTTGTGTGTGGGGCACTGGGACACGAGGGGAGCACAACAATCTGGGGACATCTGCAGTCATAACGGAGAGGGACAGTGGGGAACATCAAACCACTTGATATTCTCCAACAGTTCCAGGATTAGTTTATAAATTAAGGAGTAAAACCTGTTGCACTCCACTTCCAGATGTCTCATCCTTTACAATTCACCACAATTCATCATTTTTAATACTTAAATAAAAAGCACGGCTGTTCCTCTCTCCTCTGTCCCAGCAAGGGAGTGAACAACTGCCCTGAGCGTTTCCTAGAGTGGATAGGCCACAGCTACAGAGATCCTCACAAAAATCACCAAACACTCAAACAAGTCTTGCCCCGCTATTTTGGGGCAATGATGCCTCAGGTTTTAGCTTTTATATTTTTCAGATTCTGTGAGGCTTTGGTGTGTGGGTCTGAGCTTCACATTAGGGGATGGTGAGCTCTCTTCACAGAGCAGGGAGACAAAATAATTCCTGCTCTAGCTGGGGACCAAGGACAAATGATCCAGATCTCAACCCAAGAGCACAAACAGCGTGGGCTGAAGAGAGAAAAACAAGGATGGGACTGCATGGGCTAAAGCTGGAATTAGACAATTAACTCCAATATACAAATGAAGCAGAACTGATAAAAGTGAGAGACCCCGTGACCAGCTGTCCATTTTGTGACCATTTTGGTTCATCCTGGGTGCAGCCCTGGCTGGGCTCTTGTGCTGCCCAAGGTGGATCCATGGAGGCCTTTTAATAAATCCCTGCTTTATTCTTTAACTGTCTGGCCTCTGTTCTAGGTCAGCCTTCCCAAAGCATCATCTCCTCAGGGAAACCTCAAGGAATCCATGCAGGGTGTAGCTGCAAATCCCCACTCAGAGATCACACCACCTTTCAGAGCCCTGTGTTTCAAGTCACTCTATAATGTGATCAAAATATTTAATAATTACATCCACTTTAATACCAGCAGCAAAAAACCCCAAGCTTTCACTCCAATCCCTCCCATCACTCCACTCTTCTCCACATCTCAGTAAGCAACACAAAACAATCCCCTTGCTATGCACAGCCATCAATATTTCAATCCCAAATGATAATTTGGAAAGGATGAATGACTTCAAACAAACCCTAACACCTCAATAAATCTCCAGTTGTGCCTAATGTTCTGCACTGAGCTGTGAAGAGCTGAGCTGCAGAAAACACAATCTGAAGTCCTGTCACAGCCTGCTTTGCCCTAGAGCTCAGAATTCCTGGGCCATGAGCCAGGATTGGGCTTGACTTGATGCAAAATTCCTGACAAGAGGAGTTTTCTTCCCCTGAACAGGCAGGATGTGGGATGGAACCACCCCTGAAGGCTCTGAAGCACCACTGAGGGTTGGATTCTGGGCCTGTTTGCATCAGGAGAAAACTACAGAATACTTGGTTTACCAGTGATTCCCCCCTGTTGATCCATCTGTACCTGAGATCCCATTCTGGAAGTGCTGAAAAGTAAAATGTGATTCTCATTGTAGACAGAAGAAATGGCAAAAAAACACCCAAAAAGGCAGCACTCATCCTTCAAATTAAAAAAAGGGGGATTTGGAAAACAAAAATAACAAGTAAAAATAAACACTATTATTTTTAAAGGATAAAAACCAGAGGAAAAAGTGCAAGATTTAATTCCTGGCATCATCTTTTCAAATTCTCAGTAGAACCACAACAATAGAATAATCTATAAATAGAAGGCAGCAAGTTAAACCCAAACCAGGTCTTGTGCCTCTGAAGATCATAAGTGGGTCTCTGAGGGTGTTTTTTCCTCACTGACAGAATCAAAAAGGGGGGAAAGGACATTGTGGTTTTCTTCTCCTTGGAAATATAAAGACAGGATCTCACGGAGCACAGCAATCTTGCCAGTAAATTAGAGTTTATCTCATCAAGTAAACTCTGAGGTGAACAAAAGAAAAAAAAAAAAACCAACCCAAAAACAAAACAAAATAAAAAACAACCCCAAAACTGGAAAAGCAGGGTAAACACTGCAAAATCCTCAAGAATCCAGGGCTTATTCCCCAGGACATCCAGTTCTGCACCCCCTGGTCCATGCAACTACCTCCTTCCCACTGCAAGTGGCATTTCAGCATTCCTGCACAGCCCAGAAGTGCCCCACAGAACCCCAGGATCTGAGGCTGGAAAATCCCTGCCAGCCCATGGAGTCCCAGCTGTGCCCAGTGCCCACCTTGTCCCCAGCCCAGAGCACTGAGTGCCACCTCCAGCCCTTCCTGGCACACCTGCAGGGATGGGCACTGCAAAGCTCCCTGGGCAGCCCCTGCCAAGGCCTGAGCACCCTTTCCATGCAGAAATTCCGGCTGCTGTCCAAGCTCAGCCTCCCCTGGCCCAGCCTGAGGCCCTTTCCCCTTCTCCTGTCCCTGTTCCCTGGCAGCACAGCCTGACCCCTCTGGCTGTCCCCTCCTGGCAGGGGTTGAACCCACCCGACCTGAGACCCCACAGATGCAGTGTGGGAGCAAAGTCACTGCCTGTGCCCTGCCTGGGGCAACTGACTGGGTGTCCAAGTGCAGATCCTGCAGAATGTGACAATAGGGCACATCCCACGGGGTCACACCGGGTTGTCCCTCCTCTGTGCCAAGGAACAGCTCTGTACAAAGAGTGGGGGCTTGGATTGGGTGAGAGAAAGGAATTGTTCCGTGGCAGGGTGGGCAGGCCCTGGCACAGGGTGCCCAGAGCAGCTGTGGCTGCCCCTGGATCCCTGGCAGTGCCCAAGGCCAGGTTGGACAGGGCTTGGAGCAGCCTGGGACAGTGGAAGGTGTCCCTGCACTTGGCTGGGGGTGGAATGTGTTGATCTTCAATGTCCCAACCCCACCCATTCTTAAATTCTATGAACTAGCAATATTAAAATGAGATATTGACTTATTCCAATGTGTATTAACCAACATTTCAAACCCAGCTGACACCAGAACCAAAGGAATTAATCCTCCCTTTCCATTGTGCCCTGAATCAACAGGAGCCTGACCCTTCTGCCTCCTTTTTCTTTCTCCTCCCTTTTCCCTGTGGTGCATTGCCTCCAATAAGGATTTCCTTAGTTTAAAATGTGCATGGTCAATATTTAACCTCTCTCACTGAGCAGCAGCTGCCCCAGCCCCCTCCTACCTATTCCCAGCATTCACAAGAGGTGACAGAGACTAAACTGTGGCTATAAAAAAAATTTCAATACAAAAAGCATTTCAAGAAAAACCTGAGCCTGGCCTTCTCCCCAAGACAAGAAAGACAATTTTTCCTGTTAAAGGGCAGAAGGAATGGACAGTTTGATCCCGTGGAGCATCCTTTCAGTTCTGCTCCAGCACCTGCCCAGGCACTGTGGAGCAGCAAACCCAGCTCCTCCTGCTCAGCTGCTTCCCTGGCCATGCCCTCAATGTCCCCAGCACAGCCTGGATTTCAAATCACCTGGTAAAAACCAAACACGCCAGGCAGACAAGAGGTGGGGCCGTTCCCAGAGCTTCTTTTCCATGCAAGGGACTGAAATCCCACAAAGCCTGGAGGCAGGCTGGGCTCACAGTTTATGGATGACCCCAGGAGCTGCAAGAATGTCCAGAGAGCTCCTGTGGGTATTCCCCACCCTCTGCAGCTTCTCACATCCAGCCTCACTGAAATCCTTTCCCTGCCTGCCCAAGGAATTTTTTCATTCCTGGGATTCAAGGCTGTGTGTGTAAGTAGGAACTTCCCCCCAGTATCCACCATTAAAGCTCAACTCTGCCTCCAAGGAGACACCAAATATCCCTCATCCTCTCCTGACTGCTTCCAGGGCCTTGGAGGAACTGGAGCTTGCACCACAAACCAGAACCCACAACCTCTTTTAACTGAAGGAAGCTTTTTTTCATTTATGAAGCCCTTGTTGGGAAGAAATAATTGCAATATTTATTCTTTCAAGGCATTCTGATCTTAAAACTTTTATATTTAGCAGGAAATTCTTGCCACAACACAAGGTTTTTTCCCCCACAACTTTTATTCCCTGGACAAATTAATTTAATAAATACTTATTTCCTTAACTGAAATATTCTGATTTTAATTAAGTGGAATGATTTTTAGGACTGGCTTGAGAAAGAAATCATTGCAAGCCTGGAACAGTGAATATTGCAGTGAGGGGTACAGAGGCATTTAGCACGGCTGTGACCTCACTGCACTTGCATAAGGACAAATACATTCAGTTACACACAAAAAGCACAATTCGGGCTGAAAACTGGAGATTAATTCAACAAAAACCCTCCTGCATCAGGAGTTACTAAATCTACAACACTAAATTACATTTCCACTTTTCACTGCTGGTTGCTCTATGATCTATCTTGACCTAACCTGGATTTAGTCACACATTGAGCTACCAAAAATCTGAGTTTCCAAGGGAGTCACTGCTCTGATTCATCTTGCAGGTTGTCTTAGGTTGCAATGCAAGATGGAACCAAAAGTATGTATTCTAGTACCAGCTGGGGCAGTGTTTTCTATCTTCTCCATGACTCATCCCTCATAACTCCCAGGGGGATATCTTCTGTTCATGGGCCAGCTGTTAAAACCTGGTGGAGCAGGTTTTTCTTTATCTCTCCCACAGCCAATCCTCCCTCCAGGAGATCTGTTCATGGCCACTGAGTGTCCCTGCAGGGCTGATCAAATTCCAGCATCCCATGGGGAGATGCTCTGCCCAGGGGAGGAGCCAAGCATTCCTACCTGGATACAATCTGAGCCTGGAACAGCACAGCAGCCTTTGCCCACTGCATTCCCAGAGGAGCAGCTTTCTCCTGCCCTGCATTCCCAGAGGAACACCAGGCCCATCTCCAGCAGCCCTGGAGCTCCAGAGGAAAACTCCCCCCTTGTGCAGGATCCCTGCTCCAGCAGAAGCACAGCTGGCACTGCAGGAGGCTGAGCCCCCATGGGATGGGACTGTGCCACCACCCTGACCCACAGGGGTCAGCTCCTGCTCTGACTCTGCCAGTGCTGTTTTGTATTACTGTATTTTTATTTTCCTAATAAAGAACTGTTATTCCTGCTCCCATATGTTTGCCTGAAAGCCCCTTAATTTCAAAATTACAAGAATTCAGAAGGTGGGGGTTTACATTTTCCATTTCAAGAGAGACTCCTCCCTTCCTTAGCACACACCCGTCTTTTCAAACCAAGACACAGGTACCCACAGGGATCAAAAAACAGCCAGCTTTTCCAGCCCCTCCTTGGAGCAGGCACTGCCACAGAATTAAGGTGGCTTTTGATCTCATAAAGGATCATCTGCTGATTTTGGGAAGGGAGGCATGGACTGGTTCCTCAGAAAAATTATATTCCTCAGGAAAAGGATATTCACTTGCTTGCTCCAGAAGAGTTGCTTTCTATCAGTCAGGGGATTTATCCCAACTTTTCTTAGTGCACAACTCCTTGGAGGAAGGTGGGATACAGCATTCCAGCCCAGGACACATTGTGAAGCCACTCCTGAATTTCTCAGCCAGAAAATGGATTTTTCCTGGTTTTATGGTTTTCTCCTGGCTTTCGGAAGAATGGATTGACACCTAAGGGTGGCCCTAAGGAGCAGCAGCTGCCCTGTGCCAGCAGGATGTTCCTGCTGAGGAAAACTCCAGCAAATCCATGTTGCCATTGGAGTGATATTTCCAGAGCGCCCTGGAAATCCAGCTGCACTTATTTTCAGCAGGATAAATGAGAATTAAACAAAATTAACTAAATGAACAGCCTCACTTCACCCCAGAAGTTTAATTTCTGCTGTGCTTTGCTCCCACATGAAAATCTGTTGTTGGAGATGCTGATAATTCAGTTATTATGATAATGGCACAATTAGAGAGGGGCTTTTTAGATTTATATCAGCAGGAAAAAATCCTGTCCAACTCCACTGGCTTTTCTCTGGGCAGCCACCATTCAAACCTTTATTTTTTATTCAATTTATTTCTTAACAACAGCATTTGCATTCATGCATTAATACAGGAAAAGAAAAAAAAAAAGCCCCAAACCCCCCAAAAGCAAAGAATAAAGTCAACAATCAACAAGCTCCGTTTCAGGATTTACCCTGGTTTTCATTAGAAACATTTTGAAGGAAAGCTTCTTTAAAATAAGCATTTAATGTAGCAAATGGGACCTAAACATGAGCATTTAATGTAGCAAATGGGATCTAAAAATGAGTCTTTCATGTTCCGTACAACATTTAAACTGAGCTTGAGACAGCTAAAGATGCCCAGAGCCCTAGCTTCCAATGGGAAGTAACATTTTTTAAGGACCTTCCTACAAGTGCTCCAAATGAAAGAAATACTTTTCCTAAATTGGAACAGTAAGATTTTATAAAATAAATATTTATTTGCTTGCCTTAGGCCTTTCTAATGAGCCACAGGTTGTGTTCAAGCAGCAGAGCCACAGAGTGAGGAAACACTCCTTGGTTTCCTCCTCACATTATTTGCTTTAAAATTAAAGCTGGGCAGGCTCTGCAGGACCTGAATCCAGATTAATCTGGACAATCTACTGGAAAATCTCTATTAAAGCTCAGAGCTTCAAAGCCTAATGTGAGCGTGGGGCCTGCTCCAGCAGCTCCCACCCCAGAGCTGATCACACACCCATTCCCAGGTTTGTTGAAAAGCTTTTTAATGCTGGGATGGATGGGTTTTAAACCCCTAAAACACAGCAGCAGGTTCTGTTTTCTCTCCTGAGCTGGGTTGTTGATAATCATCAACAGAGACACCTGGAAAAAACTCAGCCATGCTTTTCCAGCTGTGGGACTTTCCCATGGAAATGCTGTCCCTCTCCAGGGAATTTCTGACCTCACCAAGTACCTGAACAAGGGCAAGAGGAACAGCCTCAGCCTGGCCCAGGGGAGGTTTAGATGGGACATTGGGGAAAATTCCTCCTGGAAAGGGTGGCCAGGCACTGGCACAGCTGCCCAGGGGGTGGTGGAGTCCCCATCACTGCAGGGATTTAAAGCCATGTGCATGTGGCTCTTGGGCACGTGGTCAGTGGTGGCCTTGGCAGTGCTGGGGGAATGGCTGGACTCAATGATCTTAGAGGGTTTTTCCAACCTAAAAGATCCTTTACATCACGTAGATGTTGTATTTTATATATATATATACATTTCTATTACACATGGTATATAATATATATTTTAAATTATATCTACTTGTATAAATTAATATTTTATTAATAATGGCATGCTTAACATTTTTATTTTTTATTACTATTATTATTAGCATTATTATTCTTTTCTTCTCCCTGAGTCCCTTTCCTCTCCAATACTAACTGGGACAAGCCTGCTGTAGTAACAGCTTAGTAATGTCTGAGTAGCACTGGGATGGCTGAAAGCCTCACAGTGGCCTGGGCCTCCCCTTCCCTACAATTCCTGACATTTCCTTCCCTGTGGGATCATTTTGGTGACATGAAACACAATCTGCTCCTTACACTGTGGCACTGGATTTCATGAAATCAGGGAATGTTGGAGTGGGAAGGAACTTTAAAGCCCACCCAGTGCCACCCCTGCCATGGGCAGGGACACCTTCCACTGTCCCAGGCTGCTCCAAGCCCTGTCCAGCCTGGTCTTGGGCACTGCCAGGGATCCAGGGGCAGCCACAGCTGCTCTGGGCACCCTGTGCCAGGGCCTGCCCACCCTCCCAGGGAACAATTTCTTCCCAATACCCCATCCATCCCCGCCCTCTGGCAGTGTAAGCCATTCCCTGTGTCCTGTCCCTCCATCTCTTGTCCCCAGTCCCTCTCCAGCTCTCCTGGAGCCCTTCAGGCCCTGGCAGGGGCTCTGAGCTCTCCCTGGAGCCTTCTCCTCTCCAGCTGAGCACCCCCAGCTCTCCAATAACCAGGATTATTCATTATTGATCCTCTCCAAGCCTTAAATCTCTGAAGGAACTTTTGGGAAAATCAAATTGAATGAGTGAAAGATTTGGTTTTTTCTTTATGTTACTCATCCAACCTGAATTTTACAGTAATCTAAAGATCTGCTTTCCTAAAAACTTCCATTTTACTTCCAGAAGCACAAGAACACACCCCGGATGGATCTGAACCAGTTTAAACCCCTGATTTTTCCCTTGAAAGGGTGGTTTTTTTTGTCAAAATGTGTCTTTTCTGACACACTTTGAATGACTCATATGAAAGCTTGTCTCTCACCCCTCAGCTCTGGGACTCTTTGCCAATGAATAAGTCACAACAGGAACGAAACTCCCCCACAGCAAAGCTCCCCCTCCTCTCAGGAGGATGGGCAAACAGCAAATAAAAATCATAATAATAATAATAATCATTAAAACTGAAAGAGATGAGAAGGAAATAAATCAAATACTGCACTCACAGGAAAAAAAAAAGGCAAGAGAGGACGGCAGTTTCATGGGGTTTTTGGATAAATAAACAAGTGCCATACCTTTTCAAAAATTCCATATACTCAGTATGCTTGATGAGGCCAGTCCTCATCATTATTGTTTGAAAACATTGCCGATCAATAGCCCAAAGTTTCACATTTACGAGAGCTGGAAAAAAACAAGACAAGGGGAAAATGTGATTAGCAAAAAATGTCCAAATTCCAGTTGTGAACTGCAGAGGAAAACAACGTCATTGGGAATGGGGAACACTGCAAACCAGGAAATTCAGCTGCTGGACATGAAAGCATGCACTGAGAGGATTGGGAAGGTCCTGGGGTAGGAGGTGGATGAGGGGTTTTGGAAGGATGGCCTGACAGAGATGTGAGAGGGGGAGAAATCCAGGAAAGCCAAAGGTGAGCAAGGATTTGGGGTCACTTCATCACAACCTGAGTGGTTTTGAGACACTTTTAGTGCATTATCCAGCAAAATCCATTGAGGGTTTCCCAAGGAAATTTCCAGACCTAAGCCCTGTTATACCCTGATCATGAACCACCGCCCAGCCGGGGAGGTTTTGAGCCGTTCTTTTCCAGCTTTACTTTTTGGGTTCCTGCTGAATTCCAAGACTTCTGAGTCACTCAAACACCACAGCTTATTCTTCAGAGGCAAAATTCCATGGTAAAAAAAGGGAAAACCAGTGCACAGAGAGCAGAACTCCAAAAGGTCCAGTTTTCATCTCAGCTATGGCTTAGACACTTGCATTAACCATAAATGCTTGAGTATATACAGTTTATAACAGGGCTCCTCCTTAGAGAAACAGTTTGATTAAAACTATTCCCGATACTCTACACTTGTATTAATTTCTTTTTTTTTCAGACAGTAAATGCAATAAATTCCATCCCCATACCTCCATTTGACCGCAGGAAACAGCACGAAGCAAAGACACTTTCAGCAAAATATTTACAAATACTCTCACTGATAAAATCCATGAAATGAATGGGCTTTGATTTGCTGGTCCTTCAGTTCCCAAACCTCCTCCTTAATGAGTTTTTATCCCTAACTACATTTGCAAGATAGAAAACCTTCAAAGGGCAAACTCAAAGATTTCTTCTTGAATTGCAAGGCAGAACAGCCCTTAAAGCCTCTTCTAGTTTTCAACACAAGAACTTCTCTTGGAGAAGCATTTTTAGTTTCATAATCAAAGCAACACCTCCAGGGATGGGCACTGCAAAGCTCCCTGGGCAGCCCCTGCCAAGGCCTGAGCACCCTTTCCATGCAGAAATTCCTGCTGCTGTCCAAGCTGAGCCTCCCCTGGCCCAGCCTGAGGCCCTTTCCCCTTCTCCTGTCCCTGTTCCCTAGCATCACAGCCCAACATCCCCTGTCAAGAATTGTGGAGAGGTGCTACTCTCTCATTTTACAGTCATAACACACTGTTCTATCCTATATGTTTTAATAAAATTCTATGGATTTAGCATATCTGATATAAAGAATATACATCTCTTTTATATATATATATATACACACACATAGAGAGATACACACACACATCCTATATGTTATATCCTATATATTTTAATAAATTCACATACCAGCCCCCCCCAAGGTCCATGCAGCCTAGGAAGCTGCTGAAGTGCAGACAATGCACTCCTGTATTAATTAAGCCACTAATCACACCTTATATTCTCGTTTCTCCTGCCTTAATGACAAACAGCTGCTTTACTAAAGGCTAATCAGGGTAGAGATTTAAATGTCAGCAGGACCCTTATAATCAGCATGAGCAGCATCTCCTGTTGTGCTGAAACCCCCTGTCAAGGCTGAAGAAACAGGAGGAATTCTGTGGGATTTGATGCCTCTAAAGACTTCAAAGTTATCTATTTAGTACTGCCTTGAGATGAAAAATATATTTTTGGGATATGTCCTGCAAATTCAACATTCACTGGGAATTAGAAGAGACACAAGCAGAGATTTTCTGGCCCATGTCTCTCCACAGAGCCTGTGCTGGATGCTAGAAGTAAAATATAAAATATCCCATTCCCTGAGTGTAGGAGGCACAACCAGAAAGGAATATGAGAAACAAAATGATGGAAGCAGATATGTCTGCAACAGGAGATTCCTTTCTCAATTATGTGAAACATCATCCTGCAGTCAGAGCTGTGATGCTTCAATTTAAGTTTATTGTGTGTTTTACACTTTTTTTCCCAGCAAAATGCCATATCTGGGGCTCTGTTTGATCTTTGGAACAGCACACAACAAAATCACTGCTCATCCAAAAACCCCCAGGAGTTAGGACAGGGATGCCCAAACCTGTGATTTTTATATGGCTGCAGTTGTAGGAGCTCTCCAGGTGAGGGGATTGGGCACTGCAGAATATTTGAAACAACAGATTGATGGGAATTATGATTTCTGACACATTTCTGCTGTAGTTCAAGGGCTGAGGACAAAGGAAATGCTGCTGGAGAAACAGGGAAGAGCTGAAGCAGAAGTATCAGGATTTCCTGGGTCAGAACTGGATGGGGGTGGAGATGTTATCGTTAAAGTTTAAATTTGAAATGCTTGCCATGGTTAAGCCCTAATTTCTGATTGAAGCTGACTGAAATTACTTAAATCAATCATTTCAGTAAATGAATCAAACTCCTCTCTCCATCAACACGCCTGATTAAATCTAATTTAAAAACTCAGTAAACACTTTTGAACTTCTTTTCCAAAAAGAACTATTTCCAAGCTTTTCTTCCTATTTATTTACTTGGGAGCACATGAAAATACACCCCGACCGAAAGGGGTGAACAGAGGGGTGCAGAGTCCAGCCCAAAGCCTGGGATGTGTCCCAGGTGGTTCACCCATGTCCAGAGCCTTCCCTTCTGTAGGTTGAACAGCCCTAAATCTCTAAATAACAGGGATTATTAATTTTTGAACCCCTGCAGGTCTTAATTCTCTTTAATTTCAATACTTCCATCACACCTCCAGCCTGCCCAAGAACCAAGTTTGGGCTATTTTGCTTAATTTCTTCCAATGGACCCAGTGGCTGAAGATCATCACCTCCTTTTTCCCTTCCTCACATGCAGAGGCAGTGAAATAAGGGGAGGAAATGAAAAGTTTTAAGTTTAATATTTACAAAAGAGCAATTTAAATGCTGTTGATATTATTTAATATTATATATTTTATGTTAGATAGGTGTGGAAGTTCTGAATATTAAAAAATCCTTGACATCAGAGCAGCCAGCAGGGGCTTTATTTCCCAAATGAAATGCAATATTCACACGGCCCTGCATTCTTTAAGCAGCTTCCCAAGTTTTTGATGTGCTCATTGAAGCCTTCCCAACTTTTTTCAAGGATCATCAGGTGAATCATCCCCAGCCCAAGTGCTGCTGGCAGCGTTACCAGACCTGAAAATTATTATTCCTTTGCACCCCAAGCTGGAATTCACCAGCTCACTTTGGCTTTTGGGCTATTTTATCCCAAAAATTGTTTGTTTATCTGCCCTCTGGCAAAGGAACAGCCACAACTTTGTGTCCTCAGGGCTTTTTTTGGCAGGCAAAACATCAAATTTCCGCTCCTATTTAACCCTCCTCCCACCTGGGCTGGATTTTGCAGGGAATATTGTGGAATTGACCACAGGGGAAACCACAGCCGTTTCCAGCTGTTTCTGGTGCCTCCTGTTTCAGGTATGAAATTATGGTAAAAGCACATTTAACTGAGCAGGAGGAGCACATGGAATTGCTTTATCCCACCAAACACTCTGGGAATGATGAGGGAGGCTCCAGCAGACTCCAGAATACAGCATGGAGTGATGCAGAGGATGCATCCAAGGGCTGGAGCAGGAATAAATTCCTTTATTCCCAGATGTTTCTGCTCCAAGTTTCTAACAGCAGCACTGGGACAAGGATGACTCCATCCTGTTATCCCATTTTTTCAGGAGGTCCTTTCCCATTATTCCCCAGGTTGGTTTTGGCAGTAGAGAAGGAGTCATATTAATTTGCCTGAGGATAAATGCAGAGAAAACCTCTCACTGACAGAGGGTGGGGTTAGATGGGATTTTGGGAAGGAATTGTTCCCTGGGAGGGTGGGCAGGCCATGGAAAAGATTTCCCAGAGAAGCTGTGGCTGCCCCTGGATCCCTGGAAGTGTCCAAGGTCCCATGCCTGGAATGCTTGGGCTGCTGTTCAACCTCTGGTTTCAGAGGTGACAAATAATAAATGCAGGTTTTGTGAGGAGGAAAGGAAGCAGGAAGGATGTGGGAGCTCCAGGGAGCTCTGCTTTCACTCCAATCAGCTCCAGGAAGCCCAAAATTCCAAGGAAGTGTGTAAGGTTTGCTTAGGAACAACACCTGCCTGTGGAAGATCAGAAAACACCAAGGATAGAAGGGGAGAGAAATTATTACCAAACTCTGCTCTTGAACAAAACCACCTGGAGTATTACATATAAATATAAATTAAATAGAGTATTAAAAAGGCAGCTGAAACTATTGAATTTAACAGTGTTAAACAGATCTGACAACATCTATCAGCCAGGGCTAAGCACAATCAGCTGGAGCAGGTGCTGTGCAGGATCCTAGGATTTCTCTTGGAGTAATCCAACCTCCTCTCCCAACATGTCACAGAAAACTCCCAATGAATTATTCAGTGTGAAAAACGCCAATCACTTGTTTTAAAAATTTTGAAAGTTTAACAGTAATAAAATAGTTATAAAAATAGTAATAAAATTAGAGTAATATAAATTTGGACAATTTGGATTAGGATAATTTGAGACAATAAAAACAGAGAGTTACAGACAGTCCGGGTACCTTTTTCTGGGCAAAATAAGCCCAAAAAAGGACACATGTTAACAGAGTATTAACCTTTAAAAACAACAGCCTGTTGCACATTCATATATCTCACATGTGATGCATAAATTCCATTCAAGCAAAGGATTCTGTCTGGTCAGTGTCAACTTCTTCCTCTGAATCCTGACAGCTTCAGGGCTGAGTGAGGCAGGAAGAAGTTAGTTTCTTCTGATAATGGAGCAATAAATTATCTTTCTCTGAAAGATTTAGGTGTCCTGTGGCTGCTATCTCGGTGTGAGTACCTCATTTCTTTCTTTAAAAAAAGTATCTTTTTTAAAATATGTTCTATTTTAACATTATGTTATAACCTAAAACTGTATTTAACACACTACTTAAGAAAATTAATACAGCATAACTTTCTAACATAACACATATAATATTAACATTTGTGAAAAGCCAATCATAAAATAAGCATTTTTCACATTCAGGAATAACCTCACCCCAGGTGATTTGATCAATTGAAGGCCCCTGATGTTTCCCTGGTGTTTGTTTGTCTCTAACATTCCCAATCTTTTCTGTCTCCCCCAAATCTCTCCGTCCTCTCCTGCTGCCTCCAAACTCCCCAGCCTTAATGAGAAGTGCTGGCAGGGATTAATTAAGGAAGTGTTCAATTACATCAGGTATTTTTCCTTGGAATTTCAAACCGCTTGTACTACAACCCCTGCTAATTACCCATCCTGATTTGCTCTTTGCAAGCTGTTATTTTACATAACCTTTCCCTGTCACCTCTTATTCCTCCCAGTTCTGCTCTGCTCACATTCTTACAACACAGAGGTTTGCCCAGGTTTTTAATTAACCCTTGTACAAGCTCCCAAGCTACTTCAGAAATCTTCTTCGGTCCTGTACACTGAAAGCTGAAATAATTCAGGAAGAACAAGCTGGAGGCCCACAAGAAATACTCCCAAATCCTATTTGGAGTGTGATAGAGAGTGACGTGTGTGAGGTGAGATTAATGGAAAGCCAGGAAGGATCTCAGGCAGGTCAGAAGTCTCAAATTAAAGAACTCATTTAGTTCACTGACTGTGAGATGGGGTGAGGGAAAATGTCTCCAGTTATTTGGGGAAGGAAAAGGGGAAAACAACACAAATCTCTCCTGGAAGGTGGAGATTCAGCCTGGGACAAATCACTGGCATGCAAGGAAAGGGGAATGAGGAAAGCAGTAAATTCACATTTAAAAGAGATCACAAATCAGTTCTAGCTCCTTGCCTACAGGAGCTCCAATCCCAAGGAAAATTAATATTCCCAATTAAAGACAGGATCTTAACACAGCCCTGGGTTGGAAGGGAAGGTGTTGATGAATGGAGAAGTTGATGTGGGGGACCATTAAAAAGGGAACAGGAAGAAGAGCACTAAAAAGGCAACTAAAAAGTGCAGTTTTACCTCCATAACCAGTCCCAAACATCCCCGTGCTAATCTCTGCAGGGATCCTCCCTGCAGTGCAGCCACCCCTGGCTGGAACCCTGGAGCAGCATCCTGGACACTCAGCTCCAGAGTTTCCAAAGGGAAGGTGTCACCTCTGCTTCTAGAGCTGCTTTGTAGCTTTTTTTTTTTTCCTAGTTCAATTGCTTGAATTTATTTTGCTGCTGGAGCTCTGAGCTGCTCCCTTGGGCTTTGGATGGGACAAAATTAAAATGTTCTCTGAAGTGATGGTCCTTAAAATGCTAAAATAGAAAGGGAAAGCCAAACTGCAGCTGTCTGGGTGTAAAGCAACATGAAAGATCTCTTTTTACAGGATGTTAGGAGCAGAATGATTCTGTTGAGCAACAGGACATGCAGAAAAATAAAGGAGTTTTGGACTAAATAATATGAAATAAAGCAGTGTAATGAATTATTCTCGGATTGTAAGACTGGTGAAGCTGAACCCCACAATCCCCTCCACAGAAATGACACGAAGAAAATGGAAATAATCGCAACACTGAGATACTTGTACATCCCAGGGACAATTTTTTGTCCCTTGTCCAAGAGGCTCCAGGGCTGGAGCTCCCATTCTCCAGCTGGGATTTGGTTTTACCAGGAAAAAGACATTGAGGAAAAGAGATAGAGGGATAAAACCACACACCCTTCAGAGGCTGCAAGGAAACTAATCTCACAGGAAACCCATGGCATGTTCTTGACCTTCTATTTTCTCTCCAAGCCTGAAATGTTGTAGTATAAATCAGACCTTCTCTCCATTTAAATCAAAACTCACTCAAGTTTCTAAGATCTATTCACTTAAACCAGATGAGATATGAGGGAGAAATCCTTCCCTGGGAGGGTGGGCAGGCCCTGGCACAGGGTGCCCAGAGCAGCTGTGGCTGCCCCTGGATCCCTGGCAGTGCCCAAGGCCAGGCTGGACATTGGGGCTTGGAGCAGCCTGGGACAGTGGAAGGTGTCCCTGCCCGTGGCAGGGGTGGCACTGGGTGGGATTTAAGTTCCCAACCCAAACCAGTCTGGAATGAACTTCAGTCAGCACAACTTGTCCAAGAACAGCAGCAGCAGTGAGGATTTTGTCTCCTTGCCCCACACTCAGCTGCACATTTCCTGAAAAATGCTGCCCATCAACCTGCAATTGAACACCAAACAGAATTGCTCCATTGCTGCCATCTGCAAACAAAGCTAAACTTCCAGCTTTGAGCTGCAATCCCAGTATTTTGAGAAACACAGAGCAGTTAAAGCAGGGCTTGGCAGCACACAGGGAACATGAAGCAGCTCGAAACCCCAACGACACAAAAGCTTCTCTCGGTGTGATTAAAAAGAGACACTTAGCTAAATGAACTTTGCAGTAATTCATTGTGTTTCAACGCTTTCTTTATTTCCCAAGAGCAGCATTTCCTACACAATGATTAAATAACCTCTGCTCGGATTTTCCTCTCCTGAGCATTCCCTGTTTTCCACACTGCATAGAAACCTGTCCCATCCTGTAAAATCCCTGGGCTGTTATCCCTGGCTTGTGCAGGTCTGTCCTAAAGGGTTTGCTGTGCTATTTAAGCCCAGAGGAGTTGCAGAGTAGGGGCTGCATTAATCCACTGCCCTGTAGGAAAAGCTGAGGTTTTTAGGGACTTCCTCTATCAAACAAATCCCAAATCCAAGGAGATTCCATCCCCACAGGAGATCTGGGATAACAGGATCATCACAGTTTCCCAGACTGGTTTGGGTTGGAAAGGATCTTAAATCCCACCCAGTGCCACCCCTGCCATGGCAGGGACACCTCCCACCATCCCAGGCTGCTCCAAGCCCTGTCCAACCTGGCCTTGGACACTTCCATCTTAGAGGTCTTTTCCAACCTGATGGATTCTCCAATTCTAACTCAATCCTGCTCCTGTGCAGCCTCAATATTGTGTCAGGTTTGACATTCAGTTGTGTTTTAGCCCACTGGCTTTTTATTCCCAACTCTGCACCTATTTCTTCCTGAAATGAGCTGATCTCTGGGATTTTCCTTGCTCCTGCACTTGGAGAGCTGTGGACACCACAGGCACTGCACAAAGAGCAGCAGCAGGTGCTGAGGAACAGGGAAAGGGAAAAGAGCAATTCTAAAATATCACAGGAGGAACTGTTCAGAACACCCCGAGATGGCACTCCTGTCAATTCATAGCCTTTTTGGGGTGTCTACCCCAGAAGTTAACATGGGGAAACTTTGTAGGGTGGCAGGAGCAGGTCTGGATCCAGCAGCACTTGGATCACACGTGGTGGGAGCTCTGGGAGGTGTTTCTCTACCAAAACCAAACCAGGGTGGCAAAACCTTTGCTGTGGCAAAGGAACAGATGGAGAGTGGGGGACAAGGAGGGCACTCCCATCAACACCTGTTTGCTGCTCCAACCCAAACTGGGAGGCAGATGGAATCCTAAAATCATAGGATCGGGAATCACTAAGGCTGGAGAAAAGTCCAAGAACCATTGAGTCCAACCAAGAATCCAGATTCACCACTAAACCCCTAAACAGAGCCACTGGCAGTGCAAAAAGCACAAAGCTTGCTGGAATCCAGCTGAAATCCAGCTGTTTATGGGCAAAAAGAACAAAACAAAGAAAGATAAATATCAGGAATTTATCTAAAGAGGGAAAGGGGGATATAAAGAAATAGGGCAACATTCGTTGCAGGGGATTTCAGCCATGCATTATTCCCAGGCCTGGGAAAACAGCCCCAGGGTGCGCAGAAAGAACTGAAAATTCCTCTTTTTGCCTGCTTTGCTTCCTCTGGGAGATGAATTTCCCCCAAATGCCAGGGTGAGCTCACACTCTGTGCCATGGCAGCACAGGCAGGTTTCCACCTTTATTTCCACACCACATCCAAAGGCCCCACTGAGGCTGCCAGAGCTCCAGGAGCACTTGGACAACGCTCCCAGACAGAGGGTGGGATTGTTAGGGTGTCTGGGCAGGGCCAGGAGGTGGATTGGATGATCCCTGTGAGTCCCTTCCCATTCAGACATGCAGATCCCACCTGGAAGAGGGGTCCCCAATTCTTCCTTCAGAGGTCACACATCAACTTTGGGAAAAACTCTTCCCCCCCTTGCCCTGAGCCCCCAAAGGCTGCTTCTCAAACCACCCCATCAGCAGTGCAGGTGAGGCTGGATTTCCCTGGCTGGCAGAGTGGCTAATGGGATTCATGAGGAGCTGCTTTTCCAAACCATTAAACCCATAATACCAACAGAAATAACACTGTGTATTCCATCAGAGAAACTTGTGGGGTTTCAATAAACGCTGCGAGGGACAGCTGGAATAAAAACATTCCCCATGCATTTATAGGAGTTGTTCAGCGCCATAACGCTCCTCTGGCTCTTGATTAATACATATGTCAAATAAAAATGCCTTCCTGATATGCAAAAGCATCATTCCATCATTCCAGAGGGTTCTGACTTGGGTGGAAAACACTGTTAACTGAACACTAACTGTGGTAGTTTGCTCCTGGCTGGAATGTGCAGAAATCACATTGAAAATGGAATTTTGAGGAGCTTTTTTCCTTCCTCTAATAATATTTGTTAATTATTTTGAAATTTCTGCAGTCCCCAGCCAGCAGCCAGTTTCCGTAATGCACACAGCACTTGCTGCTGCATCCCAAAGAGAGCAGTGAACGTGGTTAGAACACACTGAAATCTGCCTTCCCTGGAAAATTTGCTCATGGGTCTCAGAGAAAATTACGTGCCAATGCTGCTGTTCAGGAGCTCTTATTTTTTGAGATCCAGCAGTGAGCTCAGCTGTTGGGGGAAAGCAGACATTAAAGACTGAGCTAACAAGTGTACAGGTATAAAATATGGATTAAAGCTGGATTTGGTTGATTGGAGTTGAGAAGGACAAGATTGGAAGGAGCAGGGAAAGAAGAGGTGGCCCTCACACGGAAACCAGGCTGAGATGAACCTCAGGATAGCTTGATGGAACTTTAGATAAACCAAGAGAAACTGAGGGAAATCTGGGACAGGCAGAGGTAGGAGAGACTGTGGCAGATGGGATCCCAGAATCTCAGGATGGTTTGAATTGAGGGGACCTTAAATCCCACCCAGTGCCACCCCTGCCATGGGCAGGGACACCTTCCACTGTCCCAGGCTGCTCCAAGCCCCAAAGTCCAACCTGGCCTTGCCCCTGAACTTCAGCACATGGCAGAGATGGTTCTGTGTGTGCCCCCATTTCAGGATGGGAGATGGAAGAGGGTGATGGACACTGAGGAGAATCTGCTCCCCTGATCCCCGGGGAAGGCATTTCCAGGTCCTTTCCAGCAATCCAAGCAGTTCAGCCTCTCCAGACACAGAGCCAGAGCAACCCCAGAGAGCCCTGGAGGGGCTGGAGCGTGAATTTCTACCCCCAACACCAGGAGTTTGGAGTTCTTTTTAAACAAAGAGGGGACATCCACTTCCTTCAGGTGCTTCAGCAACCAGATCCAGCAGCCTCCAGCCTCTGCCCAGGAAACAGGAATTTCATCCTGCCTGCACCCTGAAATCCTCCCCTGTGTGGTGTCTGCACTAACATTAAATTCTGCCTCTAGTTGCTCATTTAACCTCTCCCAAGGGCCACGTTTCAAGCACTCATTTCTCCTCATTCAGGAGATTGTAAGGTAGTTATGCCTCAAGATTCTGATCCTGTGAGACACAGGATGTGCTGGACAGGCTCCATAGCTGTACAGAAATGAATATATAGATAGAAAAATATGTAAAAAGAACAAGGGAGCAGATTCCAGCAGCTTTATTTATGTGCTTGCAGCTCCCTGGAATTCCACGCGTTTGTTGGCCTGTGAATCATATCCTAAAATTATTAGGAAATATAATAATGATAATGATGATGATGATAACAACAATAATAATATTAATAATAGAATATATTCTTTTCTATATTGCTATATATTATTATAATACTGTACTTTTATTATCCTAAATAATTAATATTTATATTATATATTTATACTATATGTTTATAATTTTTAAATTATTGCTATTATAATTACTATCCAAAATAATCCACAACTGACTGAATGAGGCCTTTTTTGAGGAATAATTTGCTCTCTGCAAATCTGCCAGATCTGACATGAAGGGTGAAATCAGACTGAGCTGAGACACAGCCAGGGCAGCAGCACCAATCCCAAAACCAACTGGTTTTCCATTATTTCCATTATTTCCAGTTATTCCTTCCCATTCTCCTGGCAGGATAACGTGGGTGCCTATTGGGCCTCAGTGATTTTGGCCAGGGAGAATTTAATCCTTAATGTTCATTTTTACAGCTTTAAAACTTTGGGTTTTGTGTTCATCAGAGAGGGGCTGGAAGGTTTATTAAACATGGATCCTCTGTAGAAATTCTGGTGGGAATTCCAGTGGAACAGGCTGATTTTAATCGAGTTTTAATAGCACAGGGTTGAAGGCAGCTCCAGTTCATTTACTGAGGTCTGGGAGTTTTGAGAAGTTGCTTTTAATTTGAAGCTTGAAGTGGATATTCTCCTCACTTTCCCTTCCATAAAAAAGTAAGATTTTGTCTTACAGATTTCTACAACAAAGAACAAGGACAGCTCGCCAGAGTGGAAAAATATATTCAGAACTAAATATTGCAGAGGAATGAGGGATTTGAAAACTCCATTGCCTTAAAAAGACAGGAAAAACAGCCAATAATGAACTGGCATTTAAAGGAAGCTGCATTTAAATCAATCACACAAAGGTGGGGAGTGGAACCAGAACCAAGGGCAGGCAAAAGTGCTGGAAAATCCATAAATTAAGATATACATAAGTTGCAAGGTCTTATTTTAAGCTGAAAATTCTCAGCAAAATTCACTGAAAAAGACTCTGTGCCACAGGACAAGACACGTGGGAAACTGTCAGAATTACTGAGTGACCTCAGCTGGATCTTTTTTTACCCCAAACTGTCTCATCCTTAAAGCAGCCTTGATCCCAAACAACAATTCCCCAAAGAACTGCTCCAGATCTGCTTTCTGCTGAAAATACTCCAATTTAGTCCCCATGGAAATGAAAACTCCCAACTTCCACCCCACGGTCAGCCTTAAATATAAAACAAATTAAGAGAGAAATGAGGAAACTTGAAAGGACATGAAAAGGAGCAGAGAAAAGGGAAAGTAAAAATTATTAGTGGCATTAAAAGCATCTCATTGCATCCCTGAGAATTTGGGAGGAAATATGAACCAGATATCCCCAAAATGACACGAAATGAAGTAATAAAAAAGCTGCAGGAAAGTGTGAGAAGGAGAAAGACAATCTTTTAAAATGCTGATTTTACCTAGGTGAAGGAAAAACAAGGACAAACCCATGGTGAGGGACCCAACCGAGATATCTGAGGAGCACCAGGCAGAAGGTTGAGAGCAAAATCTTTTCCAAGAGAAAAGGTTTTTGCAGAGTTTGGGATGCAGGATTATTTCAGCACATGCCCTTACTGTGCACTAAAGGCAAAAACAGAGGTCGAAAATGCTGGGAAAAACGACTCCCAGAGGCTTCAAGAGAATTTCCCACTGCCTTGTCTGATGCCTGGAATCACACAAATCAGTAAAAATTAGGTATGAATATATCAAAGGGGTCACTGCTGCTCTTGCTGAGTGTAGGAGTAGGAAATTAAGCCCTTGGTTCACCAAACTCAGCATGGGAAGGGCTGGAATTGCTTCCCTGAGCATTTCAGGGGCATTTTGACGTGGTCTCTTCATAAAGGTTCTCAGGGAAAGTCAGGAGGGTTAAAAACACCAAGCACCCAAGAATCCCGGGATGTACAGGGGGATTCCTGCTTCCAACATGCTCTGAAAAAGAAGGGGAAGGTGAGGGTGAGGGAAAGGGGATCAAACTGGGTGATGATGTAAAACCTGCTGGAGGTAAAAGCTGAAGAGGAGCTGCTGGACACTGTAGAACCCACAAACTCAATGGATTTGGTGCTGTAGAACCCACAAACTCAATGGATTTGGTGCTGTAAAACCCACAAACTCGATGGATTTGGTGCTGTAGAACCCACAAACTCAATGGGATTTGGTGCTGCAGAACCCACAAACTCAACGGGATTTGGTGCTGTAGAACCCACAAATCCAACAGGATTTGGTGCTGAGGGTGGAAAATGATGCAGGAGGGGAGAGCTGAGCTTGCCCACAGAGACAAGGGTGTCATGGCTGAGCAGGAGTCACCACACAGTGACCCCTAAATCACCAGCTCCATGTTATGCAAAGCCAAAAAGACAAAAGGATTGGGAAAAGAAAGGTGAATGAAGCAGAAAATCCTGCTGTGGTCCCTCCCTCCAATCCCACAGGGAGCCACTTGGCCAGGAGGCTGAAGGAGAACACAAATGAGCATGGAAAAGGGCTGAGGAGGAGGATTAGGGACATCTGGCTCCAGGGGAGGGATCTGGTCCAGGTATTTTGGAAGCTCCAGGGGAGCTACAGCCTCCTTCTGATGGGCTTGGAAAAGGAAAAAGCAAATCCTTAAAAAAAAAAAAAACAAAAAAAAAACAACAGTTGGGATTTGATTTTGCTGCCTATTCCCTGGCAAAGCTGTGTTTGGAAACATTTCTGTACTGGGTGCAGGACAGAACCTTTTTAAATCACCAACCTCATTCCCATCTTCAATATTTAATGCCATGTTTATTCCCTACCCTGCATTCCTGGAACCAGGCTACACAAACAGGGGACATGGATCAAAGTTGGGACACCTACATCAGGATACAGATTTTCCTTGGATCCTCTCCAAGTTTCAAATGCAAGAGAAGGGTGAGAACATGAAATATTTCTGGATTTTGGACATTTCTGAGCAGCTCAGAAACACAACTTGCTGGAGATGTCCTATGGCATGGCTACAAAATTATCCAAAATTATTATCCAATATTCTCCAAAATCTCTGTCTTCTTCTGTCCATAAAATATCACCACAATCTCCATTGCCACCGTCATGGAATGGTTTGGGTGGAAAGGGATCTTAAAGCCCACCCAGTGTCACCCCTGCCATGGGCAGGGACACCTTCCACTGTCCCAGGCTGCTCCAAGCCCCAAAGTCCAACCTGGCCTTGGGCACTGCCAGGGATCCAGGGGCAGCCACAGCTATATTCCAACATATATTTTAAATATTAAAAAAAAATAAAAAATTGAAAACAGCTATGGGGGCTGGGGGTGATGAAGATGCTCCAAGTGGGACAACACCTAAAAGGAAAAACTCCATCACCTAAAGGAAAAGCTCCATTTGTACAATTCTGCCCATAGTTGTCAGCAGCTGAACTGGCTCTTCCTGAGCTCTTTTGAATCCAGCCAAATGTGCAAATCTCACTAAAAATACTCAGGATCTGGACTTGAGGCCACGTTGGTTTTTTGTTGGATTTCTTTTGTGGGTTTTTGTTTTGTTTATTTGTTTGGTTGGTTGGTTTCATTTGTTGGTTTTTTGTTTGGTTGGTTTTTGTTTGTTGGTTTTTTTTGGTTTTTTTTTTTGCTGCCAGTGCAGCATCCAATGACCTAATCTGGGAATCAATCAAAAATCACTTGAAGGTCTTAAATTTGTTACTGGTGCCAGGAGTCTGGGTTGGTATTGATCCCAAGCTCTGTCAGGTGTAACCTGAAATCCCAAATCCCTAAAACACTTAATCCAAAATTTCCCAAGAGGTTCTTCCACAGGAATCCCTCAGTGGTTTGGTGGTACCTGAGCCCCACAAGGCATTTCCAGCCCAAACCCTTCTGGGATTCTGTGATTATTATGCAAATATCACACTGTGGCATATCTAGAAAACCTCTGTAATTCACGTCAGACCTTCCTCAGCTCTCCTCCAAAAGCTGCATCCTTCTCTATCAATTTCCCAGGAATGCAAATTATCCCAGCGATCTCTGTGGTGTAATTAAGCCATAACGTTGATTACATACTCAGTCTCCCAATAGATTGTTTATCCCTCATTATTAGCATACAAATATCCCAGGTACTCATTCCCTGCCTCGAAACTTGGCCAGGTTGTTCTGATTCCAAGGCAGAACACAGGCCCACCTCATTGAATCCCAGGATCCCAGAAAGGCTTGGACTGGAAGGGATTTGAAACCCATCCAATCCCATCCCTGCCATGGGCAGGGACATCTTCCACTGTCCCAGGCTGCTCCAAGCCCTGGCCTTGGATACTTCCAGGGATCCAGGGGCAGCCACAGCTGCTCTGGGCACCCCGTGCCACGGCTTGCCCACCCTGCCAGGGAATAATTCTTTCCCAATATCCCATCCATCCCTGCCCTCTGGCACTGGGAACAATTCCCTGTGTCCTGTCCCTCCACCCCTTGTCCCCAGTCCCTCTCCAGCTCTCCTGTTGGTCCCCATGGCAGGGGGTGGAACTGAATTTTAAGGTCCCTCCCAGCCCAAAACATTCTGTGATGCAGAAAGCAGGAGCAAGGAGGTCATTCTGCCCCTGTGGCTGGCACTGGTGAGGCCACACCTGCAGTGCTGTGTCCAGCTCTGGCCCCTCAGGTTGGGAAGGACGTTGAGGCGCTGGAGCGCGTCCAGAGGAGGCAACGGGGCTGGAGAGGGGCTGGGAACACAAACCCTGAGAGGAACCCCTGAGGGAGCTGGGGGTGCTCAGCCTGGAGAAAAGGAGACTCAGAGGTGACCTTGTCACTCTGTACAGCTCCTGAAAGGTGGCTGTGCTCACTGGGGCTGGGCTCTTCTCCAGGCAGCACTGACAGAACCAGGGGACACAGCCTCAAGCTCTGCCAAGGGAAATATAGGCTGGATATTTGGGAAAAGTCTTTTACAGAAAGGCTGGTAAAGGTCTGGAATGGCCTACCTGGGAGGTGGTGGAGTCACCACCCCCGGATGTGTTTAAAACAGACTGGATGTGGCACTGGGTGCCAGGGTTTAGTTGAGGTGTTGGGGCTGGGTTGGACTCGATGATCTTGGAGGTCTCTTGCAACCCAACCCAGTGATTCTGTGAATTCTGAGAATGATACCATGGCAAGTAAATCCCCAGGATAACTTTGGAAAAAGCAGTCATTCCATGGGTACAACCCTGTGTTCCATCACCTCTTGATGCCTTCTGGAGTCAGCAGAGGTGGAGAATGCTCAGCCTCAACCCTGATGATCCCAATCCTTCCTGGATTAAGAAGATCACCAGCCTACCCAACTTCCTGCTGGAAATGCTCCTACAAGTGAAAATAACCACAATTCCCAGCTAAAACAGAAGGATTTTAATCTATTGCCATGTCAGCGGTTAGTATCTTAAATATAATTTGTTGGGCACGTCCAGGGGATTGATTTTCTGATTAAAAATGCTGCTGCTCAGCTTTTTTCTAAAGGAAAAAGTTACAGGTGTCAAGAGTGAGCCCTAAATTCCATGAGACCCCACAGCTTGATTTTGAATTCTATGGGATTTCAGGCAGAGAAACCCAGGAGCATAGGAGATATAAACTGGCCCAATAATTAGTCAATTATTCAGTGGATTGGAACAACTTCAATTCAGCAAAATTCTCTTTCCTTCTGGTTGGAAGGCTCTGTCCTTTTTGGTTTTATCTGGCTTTATCTGCAGTAGGGGATTTAATTATGAGATTTCCTGGGGTCTGCTACAAGATGTACCAGTTTTCATCACTGGACACTTTCAACCCCCAACTTCACCCCCAGCTAAGAAATTTTGACTTCAAGTACACCTTTAAATTTGATCTGTGAAGTATTAAAGGTAATCAATGTCATATTAGGGATCTATAAATCCAATTCTTTTCCTGCTGAGTACATTTTACCTGAGGAGTGAGGTCAGGGTAACAACAGAGGCCATGACCATGTGGCACATCTGGGAAAAACAGAACACCAGCATGAATTTTCCCTCCAAATCCAGTCCCTGCCTGGACAGGGATTCCACCAGAACCAGGTTGCTCAGAGCCCCATCTGACCTGGCTCTGTAGCAGAAATTTATATTTTATTTATATATCCATCTAGTTGTACATTTATATATGTGCATGAAGAAAATATAGATATATTTCCATGAAATCCTGGCATTTTGAGCAGCTCCTCATGGCAGCTCAGCTCAGGGCTCATCTCCTCCTGCAGGAATTGTGCTTTTCCTGGTAAGGCAGACCCACCAATTTCAATAATCACCTTAATTCTGCATTTCCCTGATTTTATTAACTTAAATGGGACCCATAATCCAATTGCAGCACAGACTCCTTTAAATCAGAGCAAGGGCTCTGCGCCTCTGTCCTGAAATATCCATGACAAATCCAGGCTGGATCCCTCAGGCAGCCCTCCCACACCTCAGGGCTGAACACTCAAACCTCAAACCTGCCAACCAACAGATAGCCTTTCTTATAAAATAACAAAAGAAAAATCAACAACATAGGACTCCTTGTTTTAAAGGTGAAATTTGTGCTCAACAGCCAATTAAATCAGGAAATAGAAAGTAATTAATTGTTTATGCTTCCCCCTGTTCTGCAGGTGAAGGTGTGACCAAAATGATGAATGAATTTTTACACCTTGTTAAATATACTCTCTTTTTAGTCTCATCTTTTCCTCTTCTCCTGTGTCTATATTTCAGTTCTGATTAAGAGGTTTTTAAATGAATTTTAATGAGTTTTAATGAATGTCTACAGATGATGCCAAAATCTTTCTCTCTCTCTTTCCTGATGACCTGATTTTAATGCCAAGGTCACATTGGGCTGGGTTAGGGTTTGGGGTTAGGGTTGGAGTGACATTAAATGTCCATTAAATGTCACTCCAAGAGCTGACAGAGAAGCACCAAAGTAGATGCTATTCAATTATTAATGCAAATCCAGTCAGAGTGACTCAAAAGTTCCCTCACACAAAATTCTCAGGACTCACATTTTCCTGCCTCCTAACAATAAAAGGTTTTGTTCATCCCCCTTCCTGGGACTTGTGCAGATCATAAAGAGATTTTTGAGCACCTTCTGGGTATCAACTCCTCTTCTATAATCACAAAAATATCTGTTTTCTCCCCACACTTCATCCAAGGAACGCCCATCCCACATCTCCTGATTTTCCTCTGATGGCCCACATCAAAAGGAGTCCAGACTGATCCATCCTCACCCTGTTTGTGCTGCCATCAAACAGCTCTATTTTCCTCTCCCTTTGCCTTCAGGACACCCCACCAAGCTGTCATTCCCTAATCCCAGCCAGGTCAGGTTTTCCAGGTCAGCAGTTCCATCTCTCCAGGCTCTGCCGGAGTTATCCCAGATTAGCGCCTCGCCCACGGATTGTTCTCCCCGTGCCTTTGCAGCCCACACCTCCCAAAAGTGCTTCCAAAAACCTCTGCAAAGGGTAGGCACTGAGCCACACTGAGGCTCTCAAACACATCAAATCCATGAAGGACAGAAGGGAATCCCATCCACCCCACAGGCAGCAAAAAACGTGGAATATTTAGGGCACGGAAATTGTTGGAGCAGAGTTTTCCTGCCTTGAGGCAAACCCAAGGGCTTGGTATCAGTCACAGCTCAATTGTGCCACTCATTTCACTCCATGCCCATATTCCCAAATCTGGAAAGGGCTTGGAGCCAGCTGGGATAGGACAAGGTGCCCCTACCCATGCAAGGAGGTGGATGGGATGGGATGGGATGGGATGGGATGGGATGGGATGGGATGGGATGGGATGGGATGGGATGGGATGGGATTTAAGGTCCCTCCAACCCAAACCACTCTGGGATATTATGTCTCTAACCTCACTAATTAAAAGCATGCACTGAAAATAACAAATCTCTGAAGGTTCAGGATTAGTGGGAATCTTTCTTGCAAAATCTCCCAAATCCATTAAAATTCTAGAAAGATTAAATGTAAATGTGATTAGCACTGATGCCAAAGAGTTGCTTTGTTGTCCCAGTTCTTTATTCCCAGTCTTCAGTGCATGAAGCACCTCCTTGTGCAGACACCTGAATTTACATGGAATTTCCATGGCCCTTCCCAGTTGTTCCCCCTTCCTCTGGCACTGGGATTTACACTCTCTGCAGGCAATCTTTTTTCAGCTGAAAGGTCTAAAGGCAAGGATTTCATGTCATAAATGCTAAATAATTCCACTCCTGCTGGAGATAAAAGGAACTACAGAATTATGAAGATTCCTATCTTGCTCCTCTACATCCTAAACCCATCAAAAACTGGGATATAAAATGCCAGCATTGCACTTGATGCTCGAGCTCTCAGGGCATCTTTGCCTTGAAAAATGCTGGATTTTGCCTTGGATTTGGGGATGGAAAGGATCTCAAAGCTCATCTCATTCCACCTCTGCCATGGGCAGGGACATTTCCACTGTCCCAGGCTGCTCCAAGCCCTGTCCAACAAGGCCTTGAGCATTTTCCAGGGATCCAGGGGCACCCACAGCTTGTCTGGGAAATCCATCCCAGGGCCTCACCAATCCCACAGGGAAGAACAGCAGAGGACATTTAGGTCCTCTCTGGTCATTAATTTCCATCCAATTAAACAGTATTTCAGGCTCTGGCTCAAATTAACACAAAATAAAATATTCAAGTACTGAATCCCAGAGAGAAAAGAGGGAAAAAAATCACACATGAGAACATAGGAATTATTTTCTATCCATACAATATGGGATGTGGTACATTTTTTACAGTAAAGAGGGCTCAATAAGATTTATTTTATGTCATCAAAGGAAAAAAAAAGAAGTAAAATTTTGAAATTTGCTCTGAAAATGTTTTGTCACAGTTACAAACTCTACAATTCTGTTTTCATTTTCACCTTGCATTAATTCTGTTTCAGAACTCCTCTTACACACAGAACCAAATTTCCACATAAAATATCTGCTGTGAAAAGCAAAACAGCTTGAGGCCAAATGGAACAATCTGACCCTTTCTGAGTGATTTACTCTTTTTTTGTAATCAAATCTAAATGCAATTAAAATCAACATGTTCCTGTACAGAACTCTTGGCATGATAGAGAATTAAACAACCCCAAGCACCTTCTAACAAGCATTAAATGTCACTCCAACAGTTGATAGAGAAGCACCAAAGTAGATGATACTCAATTATTAAATATAATTTGGGTTATTTTTCAAGAGTGATGACTCCAAAGTCACCAGGGAGCTGCAAGGAACTGTAACTGGAGTTTTGACATCTGAAATGATTTTTAAATAATTCATGGGACCTAGCAAGGCTTTACTTTTGAGTTTTTTCTATTGTTTAGATGAAAATTATTCATTTGTGGGGGGGGGGGAGAATGAACATCTGCTGACAAGCTGCTAGCAGAGAGAGGGGATGTTGACAAGCATCTGTTCCCAGCATCTTAGGAAGGGACTGGCAGAAATTCCCAGCAAGAAATAAGCCACAATTCCCAGATGGGGCAGGGATTTGTCCCTCCTGGAGTGGTGGGATGGGGGATGCTCTGCAAGGGAGCTGCCCTGTTTAACCTGGAAGAATTCCACTGAAATGTCTCCAAGGCTTTGCACTCCTTTGATCTCAGATTATTACACCCCTTTTTTGGGGGGGAAACCCTTTCTTAATTCAAGATCCTGTGCTTTCTTTGATTACAGGGGGCAATCTTTTTCCTTGGAAAAGGAAGACCTTTAGGACCATCGAGTCCAATTGTTCCCTCAGCACCGCCAAGCCCAGCCTTAATTCCTGTCCCCAAGTGCCACATTCCTGGCACACCTGCAGGGATGGGCACTGCAAAGCTCCCTGGGCAGCCCCTGCCAAGGCCTGAGCACCCTTTCCATGCAGAAATTCCTGCTGCTGTCCAAGCTCAGCCTCCCCTGGCCCAGCCTGAGGCCCTTTCCCCTTCTCCTGTCCCTGTTCCCTGGCAGCACAGCCCGACCCCCCCCTGGCTGTCCCCTCCTGTCAGGGAGTTGTGCAGAGCCACAAGGTCCCCCCTGAGCCTCCTTTGCTCCAGGCTGAGCCCCTTCCCAGCTCCCTCAGCCCCTCCTGGGGCTCCAGCCCCTTCCCAGCTCCCTCAGCTGCTCCTCACTCTCAGCACCTTGATGCCTTGGCAAATTTGGGTGGGATTTTTTCACACTGCAGAGAAAATTGACCACTTCCACTGCCTCCTGTCCAGAAGGAAGAATTCAGCAGAACACACAAAGTGGAGAAGGGATTCCACTCACACTGGCCTTTTCAGGAAGCCACAAGTTCCCTCCATCAAACACCAGCTGCAGGACAAGGGGCTTATCCACCACACCACCCCTGTGAGGGGTTTTGGTACAGATCTCCAGCAGACAAAGCTTATCATGGAAAACCATTCCTGGTGGGAATGACCTTAGTATGGACACTGGAGTTATCAAAATCATCTCAACTTCCTGCTGCCCACCATAATCCCAGCCTTCCTTGCTTCTCCCCCATTCCCCAGCTCCTGCAGGAACACCAACGTGCTGCCACATAGGAAATTCCCAACTGGAATTTATCAGGGCTGAAGTGCAGCCCAGTGATCATAAAAGCAGGTAGAGCTTGGTCAGTGATTCCCAGGGGGCTGTTGCAGGTCATTCCCTAAATGTCACAATCTATCCCAAAATATCCCTGCTCCATCAACAACCCACTATAGACCCAAGAGCAATTAAACATCACCAGGAAGGGGAGGGAAAATGAGGATTATCCCTATGGAATGTCTTGTTTACACCTCAATTATGGATTGACTGATTAATGCAGAGAGAGCAGGGACAGTGAATTTGTTAGCTGGAAGTTGGGTGAAAAGAACTCCCCAATTCTTAAACTCCCCAATTTAAACTAACTACAGAAAAAAAAAGAAGTCACAAATGAACTTTTTCTCCCCTGGAAATTTTCTTGGAACAATCTGTGAAGCAGCCAGGTTGAATTCAACAAAAACTGCATATGGAGGTAAAATATTTCACTATCAAGGAAATGTAGCAGAATTTATACAGGGCAAAGTGTTTGCTTGTAAAGAGAAAATACTAAAGAACTGCCTAAAATAATTTACACTATGCAGTAAATCTCCAAAACACACTCTACAGCCTAGCTAAATGAAACTTTTAGAAGTCAAAAAATTTTAAAACCTCAAGCCCAGCTGCAAATAGAGAGTTCTTCTATTTCTATTTGTAATTTATAGCAGAAAATACTGCAAAAAACCCACATCTGAGAGGATGAGGAGACGGATGCAGGCAGGAACTTGGACACTCTGTGCTCCACAGTGTTACACTTTGGGAAAGGTGGGGATGGCACTTTGGCAATTGAATTTCAGGAGAAATTCTGGTTTGGTTCTGGGCAACTCAGATGTTCTTGTCCTCTCTCATTGCTCTGTTCTTCTCAGTGCTTTAATAAAACAAAGCAATAATCCAAATTACCAGGAAATCAGATGGAAAAAGGGAAGAAGAAGGAGAAGGTTGAGGGAATTAAGCGTAGATAATAAGCACTAATCACAGCCACTGAGCTAATGAGCAGAGTGTTCTTAAACTGAATTAAGCAGCATGAATTAAACACATTCATTTCCAAACTAGATTCATTTACAAACTGAGTTCATTTCCCAGCTTTCATGGCCCTGTTGATGCCTTGAGAAGCTGCCTTAGATCAGAGGCTGGACAGAGTTAAAGAACAAAGCAGGGATTTATTAAAAGGATCTCCTCCATGGATCCACCTTGGGCAGCACAAGAGCCCAGCCAGGGCTGCACCCAGGATGAACCAAAATGGTCACAAAATGGACAGCTGGTCATGAGGTCTCTCAGTTTGATAAGTTCTGCTCAAACTGCATATTGGAGTTAATTGTCCAGTTACAGCTCCAGCCCATGCAATCCCATCCTGCTTGTTTTTCTCTCTTCAGCCCACGTTGTTTGTGCTCTTGGGCCTGAAATTTGGATCATTTGTCCTTGGTCCCCAGCTAGAGCAGGAATTGTTTTGTCTCCCTGCTCTGTGAAGAGAGCTCACCATCCCCTAATACGAAGCCCAAACCCACATACCAAAGCAGCACAGAATCTGAAAAATATAAAAACTAAAACCTGAGACATCACTGTGCTGCAGGAAAGGCTGGGAAGGGGGGCTGGAAAGCTGCTCCTGGACCTTTCCTCCCTGAGCACATCCCAGATCTTCACACGTGGAGAAGGAGACAGGGCTGAATGTTCCTCAGGAACCAGAGCACCGTGATGTTCCTGCACTGGGGGAATCACCCAGGAACAACTCAGAGTTATCATCTGTCTTCTCCCTGGAGCTGATATGGAATAATGGTGCTGCTCCTTGTCTTCCTTGGGATCTTTCCTCAAGGCTCAAAGCAGACCAGGACCCCCCCCGGCGTTGCTGCAGAGAGATCCTTTCATCCTTCCCTCATCCACACATCCCAAAAAATCTCTTCTGTTGCTTCCGGGCCACACCACTGGAGGTTTGCTTCGGCAAAATCCTGCTCCTGGCCATGGGAGCAGGGATGGGTATCTCCAAAACGTGGGACAGATGGGGAAGAGCAGCAAGGACAGCTCAGGACTGGGGGTTTTAATCCAAATGCTGCTTTGCAAATGAACACTGGAGGAGGGCAAAGTGCAATTCCTGACATTTTCACCTCTTTCGACTAATTCCTTACCTTGATTCCAAATGCACAGCTGGCCTTAGACACTGCCAGGGATCCAGGGGCAGCCACAGCTGCTCTGGGCACCCTGTGCCAGGGCCTCATCACCTTCACAGGGAACAATTCCTTCCCAATATTCCATCCATCCCTGCCCTCTGGCACTGGGAACAATTCCCTGTGTCCTGGCACTCCTGGCCTTTATCCAAAGCTTCTCTCCATTTATGTATGTTTACATTTCTATATTATTATAACATTAAAATATTGTATCTACCCATTTACATTTTTACTTCAGACACATATAAATTTATTTTTATTTCCTTACACCATTTTTGGGGTGAATCTCCCTCTCTCAGTAACTCATTCTTAATTCCAGCTGCTTTCCCCTCACCATGAGAAGACTGAAATTCCAGAATGAATAAGGCCTCCCTGGGAAAGCATCCCCAGCCCCAGGGCTTATCCCAAACCTTCCATATATTTCCCTGCTAACAGTGATGAGGGGTGACAGCCCATTAAGGGAAAAGCCTGAGCATCCTTCCCTGGGTGCCACAGCAATCCCAGAGCCCGGCGTGATCCGGCAGCTGGAAAACAAGAATTGGCAGAGAGAGGGGATGGGGAAATTGGGATGGGAAAATCCAGCCAGGCCCAGGATGCAGCAGCAGCTCCTTGTGGGGATTAAACAAAAGCAATTGGAAAAGATTATTTGCTTGGTCTTTTTCATTTTTTTGCTGCAGGTTTCTCTGGGCTGGCTGGGAAAAGCTGTCCCACACTGGCATCAACATTCCTACAGCACTGAGCGCTTTCCCAGGATCTGCTTTTCCTCTTTTCTCATGCTGAACTGAGCACCTCATCCCACTGCTGCAGGGCAGGGACACCTTCCACCATTCCCAGGCTGCTCCAGCCCCAATGTCCAACCTGGCCTTGGGCACTGCCAGGGATCCAGGGGCAGCCACAGCTGCTCTGGGCACCCTGTGCCAGGGCCTGCCCACCCTGCCAGGGAACAATTCCTAATTCCCAATATCCCATTCAGCCCTGCCATTTTAAAGAACCTCTCAAGGGATCAAAGCCTGTCTCCTTCAAGACTCCCAGAAGTTTCCCTACTCCCATCAGTTATTAAAAACTAAATTTAAAATACAAGGGAAAGCACAGGATCCCTCCCTGTGTACGCCACTTCCTATTTCCTATTTGTGTGTTAAATATTTCACCCTCCAAAAATCCAACCCAGGCTGCTGCTCCAAAAACAGGGGGAAAAAAGCAAAAGTATCAGTCCAGGACATAAAAACTGCATTCTGTTGTCGTGGCAACGAAACTTTTTAACAACATTAAGGATCTGATGGCTCATCAAGAGCTGCCTCTCGTTGTTATAGCAACAAAAATGTTCCCAGTAATTGCTTTTAAAGCTTTCTCTGTCTCCTTTGCATTTTTATAAACACCCCGATACAATAACAAGCTCTTATTAAAAGGAAGGAGCATTTTGCCTTTTGGCAAAGCAAGAAACACTGGCAGAGATTTAAGGAAGCAATTACTAGTGGGACTCATCAGTGGGCTGAGTGTGGATCCAGGAAAGGGGTGCTCATGTCACCAACTCCAAAGCACTGCTGGAGAACTCCTAAGGAATCTCAGTGTTGGGAAAACTTTGCAGCCAGAGCCACAATTTGGATGGAGAATAGTCAGTTGTTGTTGGAACCCTGAATACTGAGAATTTTAGATTTTCTGTGCTAATAAACACTGACCCCCAAGAGAACACTGCATTTGAGCTGAAGCAATGGAGAAGGCTTCAAAAATTAAATTATAGAACTGGGATTATGGCATGTAGTTTGAATAGAAGTGTGTAATATCACATGTAATATCACAATATGTAACATAGTAGAAAACTTAGAGTTTAAAGTTTTAGAATATAGTAATATGTATAAAAAAGATAGAAATTTTAAGACAGAAGCTATTCCTTCTTCTTCACCTTCCTCTTCATGAACTTAAGTAATATTGTATAATTAAAAAGTACTCATTGCGAGACACAAGTAATTAGTTATTAAGTTAAAAATAAGAATAATTTCTGTCATTTCTTAATTAGACAATTAATCCTTAAAAAGCCTTGAAGAAAGAGAAACACAGCTCCATTTTTAACTTATTAGAGTTAAGTACTGTAGGAATAATGTAAAATTATAATATAAATATATATAAGTAATATAAATAATAATATAATAGCATTTATTCTAGTAATCAAATATATTAATGAAATATAATAACACAATATATATTATCTATATAAAATAATACAAACTTATTTCTATTATAGTCTCACAGTTTGTGAGACTATAATTAAATAAGAACTAATAAACATGAGTCCAAGCAGGAAATACCATCTCACGCATTTAATCCCAACCTCAACACAAAAGAAGCAAAAAATCGACAAGTTGTAGTCAGGATTTCACTGCAAGGCTGCATCATAAAGCTGGTAACAGTGTCCCAAAGTCCTGCTTATTCTGGTTTGGAAAGTGCTGGGAATAACCTTCCTTCCCTTGGCAGTGTCATCCTGTCACAAAACAATCACTCTCCAATCCAGGGTGATGGAATAATCAGGAATAAAAACCAACCATGCAGATGGGTAAGGGAATGCAATGGCAGGGATTTATTGCTGCTGGTGACTGGGTAACACTTCCAAATATTGCAAGTTCACCTCTCCCTCCCCAAAAATTCCCCTGAATCTGTATTAAAATGTCAGTTTTAATTCAGGAGGTTCCCAGGTGTGTGGCGCAGGGGGTTCATTTAGGGATAGCTCTGGAATAAGGAAGGTTTTACGCAGTGGTTCTTTCTTTTTTTCTCCACAAATTCCAACAATTATCCCATCTTTATTTGGACTAAGCATCAGCAGATTCCCCAAAACTGCTACTGTGCCTCTCTGTATGCGAGGAGCAAAAAAAAAAAGCCATTTAACTCCATGAACCGATGGATATTTTGAAATACTTAAAATTAGCACAACTGCCTGGAGCTGTTTGAAATGGAAATTCTATTTTTGCTCCCTTTTCCAAAGGAATCACAGCCAAGCAGGCTCAGGGCCTGCCTGCATCCCTCTCAAATAGCCAGGGATCCCAAATAGACCTTTTTGGGGGGAATAATGGCGGTATAATGAAACAATGCTCAAAAGCAATGAATCAGCCCAGCCTTCTGCCAACAGGTGAAGAGATCAGGTGATTTTGGAGTGCCAGGAAACAGCTGAAAAATTGATAGACCCTGTGGAAATGCCAAAAAGGAGAGAGGCTTTATTCTAGAAATACGAGTTCCTGGAAATGCATTTTCCAAGCATGGAAAATCAAGGGAAACTGAGGCAGTGCAGCTTCAGGCTTGTAAAAATAAAGTAATTTTTCAGAGAAACATGGGATGGTTTGGGTTAGAAAGCACCTGAAATTGTACCCACACCACCTGCCATGGGCAGGGGCACCTTCCACTATCCCAGGCTGCTCCAAGCCCCGTCCAGCCTGGCCCCGGACACTTCCAGGGACTGCATTTGCCATGAGCCAAAAAGTAAATTTTGCATTCCAATCTCCATTTCTAAACCCACTCTCCTCTGAATTTGAGATTCAGCAAGAGGGTTTGGCTACAGGGAGCAGTAAAGCAAGGGCTGAAGCTTTATTCCCCTGAAAATATCACCAAATAAAAGAAATGTCTCTTTGGGGGAATTCTGCAGCAGAGGAGCTGAATATTCCAGCAGAAAATATCACAGGATCTCACCATGCCACTGGCTTCACTTCAGGCAGGGAAAATTTTTTTTCCTGAATTTATTACAATTCCAAATTATCTTCTGGAAGCCCACATACAGAGATCTTTTGTACACATCAAAAGTCAGCTCCTGAACCACCACCCTGCACTGAGCATCAAACCATTCTTTTGGTAATGAACTGGAGTTGAGTGGGGTGCTTAATTAATTAATTTTCAGTGTAATTTTGGGCCACATGTGAATTAAAAAGGCTCAGGGACCTCCAGGTATTTGGATTCCAAACCAGCACATGTTCAGAGGAACACAAAGCCTGTTCTGGTGGTCCCAAATCTTCCAGGACAACAAAAGGCACCAGTCCCACCCCAACCCCTCCATCGCTGCCTGGATCTGTGTCCTGCAGAAGTCCCTTTGTTTATCTGCTTTTCATTATTCTGCTAAAACACCATTATTGGCACATTTCAGGATTGCTGCAGGCACCATCAGAGTGGCAGCAAAGCACTTGATGAAACAGAAAAGCACCATGTAAATGAAAAACTCTTCATGCACTGCTAGAACTTGTTAGGGCAAAGCAACTTGGGAGGGAAAAAAAAACAAACTAAATTAAATTTGTCTCATGGTCCAAATCATTTAGGGCTCTAATTTAAAGCAAATATTATCAAAGCATCTCTAAAGCTGTTTGAAAGACAAAAAACTGCAAGGCAGCGTGTTAACATTATTGCAGTCTGAGTTTTCTGGTGGAGAATCTTAGCCAGCTCCACTGGCTGTTTTTTATTGTTGAAATTTGAGGAGTTGTAAGAATTTGGTCAACACCACCTTCACAGAACCACAGAATGCCAGGTTTGGATGGGAAGGGACCTTAAATCCCATTCCATTCCAGCCCCTGCCATGGGTAGGGACACCTTCCAACACCAACCTTGGGGCTGCTCCAAGCCCCAAAGTCCCTCCTGGCTTTGGGCACTGCCAAGGGATCCAGTGTCAGCCACACCTGCTCTGGGCACCCTGTGCCAGGGCCTGCCCACCCTTCATTCTCCTTCAGGAATCACCACCCTAGCACTCATGGGAAACCAACAAACACCCCCAAACCTTGCTGTTTGTCCCTCCAACAGGGAAAGGCACTGCATCCCAAAAATATGGAAAAACCAGGGATAACACCCCATCCAGACTGAGATCCATTAATAACCACTACAACAAGAACAGCACCAACACATTTTCATGCCAAAACTCCTCCTTGACTTTGCTTCCTGGGAGAAGAAATCCCTATTTATTGCTGCTTGTGGATAAACAGCATCCAGAGGGGTGATGCCTCAGGTTTAGCTTTTATATTTTTCAGATTCTGTGCTGCTTCAGTGTGGGGGGCTGGGCTTCACATTAAGGGATGGTGAGCTCTGTGCACAGAGCAGGGAGACAAAACAATTCCTGCTCTAGCTGGGGACCAAGGACAACCAAATTTCAGGCCCCAGAGCATATACAATGGTGAACTGGAGAAAAACAAATTATGGGACTTCATAACCTAAAGCTGTAATTGGACAATTAACTCCAATATGCAAATGAAGCAGAACTGATAAAAGTGAGAGACCCCATGACTGAGTGTCCATTTTGAGACCATTTTGGTTCATCTTGGGTGCAGCCCTGGCTGGGCTCTTGCTGCCCAAGGTGGATCCATGGAGGCCTTTTAACAAATCCCTGCTTTATTCTTTAACTCTGTCTGGCCTCTGTTCTAGGTCAGCCTTCTCAAATCATCATGGAAATGCCCCATTCCTATCCCTGTGACCAGCTGTGCTCCTGAGCATTCCCAGCAGGCTGTAGCTTCCCTCAGGAGCCCTGCCCCTTAATTTCTCACCCATCCATGGCAGCTGTGGCCAGATCTGCTGTTTTATGGATTCCCACCATTCCATTTCTCTCCCGGACTCCTCAGCCCAGTGGCATTTGGAATGCAAGCAATGTCCCAACACAAAGGACATCACAGGAGGGATGAGGTTTGTTTGAGTCACCTCACTTGACACATCAGCTCATCTCCATGTCATTACTCTGTGGTGACACATAGCTCCTGCTGCTCAGCTGCCTTCCCTGAGGGAGTTCACTTTGGGAAAAGGTAAAATGCCAGACTGATCCGTGTGTGGTGCTGTGTTCAACTCAGGCAGCAGCCGGAGCTGGGCAGGTGAGCAGAGCTCACCCACAGAATCCAAGGATCACGGGAGTGCTGAGGCTGGAAAAGCCCTCCAAGGACACCAACAACAGTCCCCACATTGTCAAGGCCACCACTGTCCCCAAGTGCCACATCCACACACTCCATGCTGCCCTGGACACCCTGTTCCAAGGCCTGAGCACCCTTTCCATGCAGAAATTCCTGCTGCTGTCCAAGCTGAGCCTCCCCTGGCCCAGCCTGAGGCCCTTTCCCCTTCTCCTGTCCCTGTTCCCTGGCAGCACAGCCCGACCCCCCCTGGCTGTCCCCTCCTGGCAGGGAGTTGTGCAGAGCCACAAGGTCCCCCCTGAGCCTCCTTTGCTCCAGGCTCAGCCCCTTCCCAGCTCTCTCTGTACCAAAATTACCCCAAAGTAGTTGCTTAGGGTTGGTTTCTTTGCCATTCCAAATCCAAGAAAATAAATATCATCACCCCAGTGAGAAAAAAACCCCATACAATATTTCCATCTCTAACTGATTTATAAACAGAAGGTGTTTTTTCCTTCTCTAACTGCTTTAGCTTTTATATTTTTCAGATTCTGTGCTGCTTCAGTGTGCAGTTCTGAGCTTCACGTTAAGGGAGGGTAAGCACTCTGCACAGAGTAGGGAGACAAAACAATTCCTGCTCTAGCTGGGGACCAAGGACAAATGATCCAAATCTCAGGCCCAAGAGCACAAACAGCGTGGGCTGGAGAGAGAAAAACAAGCAGGATGGGACTGCATGGGCTAAAGCTGCAAATGGAGCAGAACTGATAAAAGTGAGAGACCCCATGACCAGCTGTGCATTTTGTGACCATTTTGGTTCATCTTGGGTGCAGCCCTGGCTGAATCCATGGAGGAGATCCTTTTAATAAATCCCTGCTTTATTCTTTAATTCTGTCTGGTCTCTGTTCTAGGTCAGCCTTCTCAAGGCATCAATTCCACCAGCCCCAAAAAATCCAGCAGGGCAGCTCATGGGCAGGGATTGTGGTGATGCTTGCCATTGCCAGCAATATTTGAAGAGAACTGACATAAGTTTTTAATCAAAAAATCAGGGCTGAAGGGGGGAAATCTCATTTAGAGCTGGCCAAGAGAAGCAGGATTTCCAGCAGCCCCCAGTCCCAACACCCACAGGGGAGAAGAAACTGCATTGGAGTTATTATTTCCACTGCTTTTGTGCAAGCAGGAATTAAAATGCACTTTCCAGGACCTGTAAAGCTGTGAACAGGAGCTCAGAGGGTGCCTGTCCATGGATGCTGCATCCCAAGGAAGAGCTAACAGGAGAAAAGATCCCACCCCCAGGGTCTTGTGGAGATAACAGGAAAAAACAGTTCGTGGGTTATCCCACTCCTGCCCTAAAAGATTCACAGGCTTCTCTTTCATGTACTCCTTCTCTGACAAATCTAAATCCTGACCAAAAATGAAGCCCAGGATGTGAGACAGGAATTAAGAACATGGAAAGCAGGGCCTGACTGATAAGGCACTCAAGGAAGAGGCTTTGTACTCAAACCCAACAAGGTACAAACCACCTGTGTTTGCCAAAAAGAGAGAGGAAAATAAGAGGGAGAAGCTCTACCATGAGGAGAAAATATAGGCAACCTAAAATGGAACAGCAAGTTCTAATTTTATGGAAAAATATTTCTAATTATAGCATTTATCTCATGTTATTCTTATACTCCAATCCACTCCTAGTTAAGTTACAAATATTTAAGTTATAAATCTTAGCATTGAATCAGGTACAGCTGTTCTTTCACAAGAATAATAAAACATTTTTCTAATTTTACAGTTCGTTCACACCTTTAACCTCTCATTTAACTGACAGCTACAAAGCTGGGCCATTATTTGTAATTAAACCATAAAAGGCTCATGAACATTCAAATTACCTTCACATGCATCATACTATTTTAATAATTAAACAGGGAATTTCATGTGGTGCTCAGCTAAAAATATACCCCCAGTCCCTAAAAACCTTACCAAATCCCTGGGAAACACAAAGCAGCAAATGACAGATGAAGTTTGGGGCTAGCACAGGAAATTAAAAGTTCCACTGGCACATCCTGCTTTCCCAATGAATGGCAAGGGATCTTCAGTATTGCACCAGGAATGTTTTTATTGCTACTGGCTCTAAAAAGAAGGATAACCCTGCAAAATCCAGGAACAAATATGTCAAAACAGTGACAGAAAATGCACTTAAAAGCTTAAATAGTTCATCCCCTTGGTTTGCAATGCTCATGGTTCATCAGATCCAGAGGAATTCAGCTGGGACAGCACTTCCAAGGATGCACAGGGTGGGATTGTTGGGGTGTCTGTGCAGGGCCAGGAGCTGGGCTGGATGATCCCTGTGGGTCCCTTGCAGCTCAGGATATTCCATGATTCCATTAATTTCTTTGGAGATTAAAGGTCTTTGGGTGACTGTAGGTGATACAAGAAGTTTGGCCACTCCATTTTGCCTTTGGCTACACAAATTCCTCCCTATCATATTCCAAGAAGCAGTACTAACAACTGACCATAAAAACCTGGATTTCTAATTAAATCTAATTATTGAGTTCCAAAGGTGCCACCTGCCTGAGCCATGGGCTGGCTTTGCTTTAGAATTTAACCAAGTGCTGTGGCTCAAATGCCAAACTTCCCACACTCCCTGTGTGGATGCAGAATCCACTTCCCAGGCTGGCTGGATGCAGTTTCCCCCCCCTTTTTCCCAAATCCTTTATTCATTTGGCATGCTCTGATGATCCCACAGTCTGTTTTGTGCTAGGATCAGCTGGGAATTAAATAACATAACCACTACTTTAGCCAGGAATTGTTCCCAAGCCTTGAGCAACACCATCTGCCACATGTCCTCCTCCAGATGTGCAGGAATTTCTGAGCATCACTGAAGTGCCCCCAAAAAGGTCTTGCCAGCTGTTGCAGCTTATTTGCATATTTAGTCCAGATTTGTCTTAATTTCAAGCACCCACTTTCATCTGAAGCTGTTGTTAATTCTGCAGACCAGTTCAGGGAATGTTGACTGATCCTGGCAACCTCACCTGACACCTTCTCCTTTCCAATCCAGAAATTTATCAAGTCATTCTTCATTGCCATGCCAGATTGCAATCCCTCTCTCCTTCTCCTAAATCTTAACACCCATCAAATCCAGGTGAGATTTTCATCTAGGAGTGCCTGCTTTGGATTTCCAGCAGTAGAAAGGAAAATCCTGCAGGAACTTGGAAAATCATCATATTAATGAAACTATATAACAGATATAGTAACATATTTCTGATGGGGGGTTATTAGTTAAAGGTCTGACATTGGTGACAGTTTTAGATGAGTTCAGTGAGAGGATCCCAGAATGGTTTGGGATGAAGGGACCTTACAAATCATCCCAACCTCTCGTGGTCACTCCTGGCTCTGTCAGACATGGACGTCCCAACCTGCTCCACTGGAATAATAAATAAAAAGCTGAGCTTTTCATGTCTTTCTTTTTCCTGATGTTGGCTAGTTTGTCCTCACACCTCCAGCTGTGAAAGATCTGGAATTCACATCCCCACTGGGAGTGCCAAAAGGCTGGATAAGCTGCCAGACTCGCCCTGGAGATGGGGTTTGGGATGCTGGCTTCTGAGGACACGGGAAGTTGTGTTGATGTAATTAGAGCAGAGGCATAATTAGGTTTCTCCACTAATCTGGCATTTGACACAGGCCACACCAGAGACCAAGGATGATTTTGAGGCAATTTTCTCTACTGCTACAAACTCACCTACTTGCAGCAGAGAGAAAAAAAAAAAGAGGTTTTAAGATTTATGGCACTAATGTGAGTTAGAAAGACTTACAAATGGGATTTCCCCTACAAAATCCTACAAATTGACATTTGGAAAACTGCTCAGAGGATGCTGCTTCCACATTTTTTGGTAACAGGTCACCCAAGATGTAAAGATTCACTTGTGGTTGCACCATTTCCTTTGTGAGAAATGGATCCCCCAAAATTCCCTGCAGATTTCAAACAAAGGCAGAAAACAAATATACCTCTGTTTAAAGAACCATATTTATAAATGGCATTCAAAAATAGACATTTATGGAAGGATGAAGCTGAGGGGCTCCTTGCTGCTTCAGAGGAGCGGCTGTATTATTCCTGCCTTTGAAATGCAGCATGAAAACAGGGGGTCCAAGGAATTATCTTGTGTTCATTCAGAAAATAATTGTGTTGATCTGCTTCCCCCCACCCTTCCCTTTTTCCATTGAGCTTCCCAGCTTTTTCAGCTGCTGAACCAACTGCAGGCCCAGCTGATCCTGTGGAAGCTGCAGGACAAAACTGTCCATGGAACCTTACACCCCCTTATAAGCCCATCTGTTTGAGGCTGGTACACACAAAAAGATGATTTTCAGCCTTTAACCTGTTATTTTCTTCCTGGCTTGTTTGGTTTCCCCCTCGCCCCAAGGAATAAATTGCTGCTTCCATTTAGGAGGAAGCACAAATCATGTTGTCATTACAACAGTGCTAAATCCTGTAAATTTTTGTGCTGTGATGAAGCATCCAGGCACTTAGGAAAGGCCCTGGGAATTGAAAAGCAGGAGTTGAAAATCATCTCACTCCTCGGGATTTTTAATAAAGATTTCTTACTTTCCCCATTCTCCCTTCATGGGAGTTTATCTGGGATCCAACCATAGAAATTCACTCCCTAAAAAAATTCCATTGCAGGATGATTTTAAGGAGCCAAAACATTCCCAGTATTTTCTTTGAGGTGGGTGCTCAGATTAAAGAAACTCCCTCACCACACCAGGGAATTCCAGAATCCTTTAGGATGGAAAAGCCCTCTGAGATCAGCACTGCCAAGGCCACCTCTAATCCATGTCCCCAAGTGCCACATCCCACGTGGCTTTTGAACAATTCCAGAGATGGGGATTCCAGCCCCTTCCAATGTCTGACCACGTTTTCCACTAATCAATATTTCCCAATATCTGACTTAACACCTCCATCCCCTTCTGGAAAGCCCCAAAACCCTTAAAAACTCCTGTGGGATGATGCCAAAGAAGCCAGGCAAGGGTTAAGGCCGGATTTTGGTTATCCTTGAGGATGGAGGTGCCTTCAAGAGAGGCTGAGGTGGCCAAAGGAGCTTCTGTGGGGACAGGATGGTCCTGTTTGGGTGCTGAACAACAAAACAAAGTCTTCTGACCAGGTTTTTGAAGGACAAGAAGGAATTTTTTGTTTTCTCGCCCAGGAAGACCAAATGCTCTCCTTAACTCCAGACTGCAGCCCCACAGTTCTGTAACTTCATTGTAGGGTCTGGTGACAGAAGGGTTTGAGATGAGCACTGAGATACCCAAAGTAATAACAACCTTCCCGGAGCAGGAGTGGAAAAGCAACGAGTTCTGGACATGAATCTTGAATTCACGCCTGCTGGAGCATGACAAGGCTTTGATGACAGCATAATTACCAACACAATAACCACATTTCTGCAGATAATCCCTTTTATCACCCACAGGAGCCTTTTATGTAGGGCCACAAGCGTTTCAAAGTAGCAGCAATTGGGAAAAAAAAAATCAACGCAGAGGCTTTAAAAATATTTCCAACCCAAAATATTGGGTTCTGACTCTGAAAAACTGTTAATAGATTAAAATTTAAGACATCAGAGAAAACAAACCCACAAAAAACCCAACCCACTACACTTTAAAGATCCGCTTTGCCCCATTTGTGGAAAATCACCTTTTTCCCCACTAAGCTCCATCACCATCATCTCTTCAAGGGAGGTTTTAGCCAATGGGACTCTCATGGCTAATGAAAAACTTAATTATTTAAAATGCGCTCAAACTTTATCAGAAGGACTCAGCATCTTCAGTCTGAGATTTCCTCTCTGGGATTCCTCCCAAATGGCAGTGGGAAGCTTCAAAAAACAGGGACAAGCTCTTGTACATCTAAAAAAAATTCAATATCAATTTCATCGGGAGGAAGGGAGGAAGGGAGGATTCCTCAGGTCAGAAACAGCTGGGAAAGGTTTGTGGGCTGGAACAGGAGTGGCTGCTCCATGTAGAACCAGGGAAAGGTATTATGTGGGGAAGAAGGATTTCTCCCAGAAACCATGAAGAAACTGGCACTAAAAGGAGGAAAAATATTATTTTCAAAGCAATTATTGCCCTGCACTGGTGATGAGATAAAGCTGCAGTTGCCAGCATCATTTTGGGGAAAAAAAAAGGGGAAGGCTGGGCCTAATGAGACAAATTTAGTTTAATACTCCTCTGACAAACCCACTTTTGACTTAAGTCACCTCAGCCAGTTGCTGAGGCATGAAAATTGAAGTCCCTGAAGCACTGTACAAACACTGACAAATTATCTCATTTTATCAAAACAGCCCAGGAAGGAGGGCTTTTGCCAAAGGCAACCACAGTGAGAGCCAGGAGAGGAGCTTAAGAGGCTGCCATGCAGTCCAAGGGATCATCCTTCATCATTTTATGAGGAATCACTGCTTGGAAAGCTGCTCCCAACTAAAACACAATCATGCAAAGTCCTCCTGGCAGCAGTTTTCCAAGCTTGGATAGGCACAGGAAGAGATCGACTAAAGGCTGCCACATTCCTGGGTAAATTCCTGCCACGTGCTGCACAAAAACATCCCCAGGTCTGCGGTTTGGCACTGAAATTCTCAGGGAGTGGTGGAGGAGGACACAGTCACTGTCTGATATTCTGAATTCTTCAAAGCTGAACTGACCACAGAATCCCACAAGGGTTTGGATTAAAAAGGACCTTGAAATTCCATCTTGTTCCAACATGGGACACATCCCACTGTCCCAGGCTGCTCCAAGCCCTATCCAACCTGGCCTTGGTCACTTCCAGGGATCCAGGGGCAGCCACAGCTGCTCTGGGCACAGGACAGAAGGAATGAGCTTTGTGCTGCCTTCATGTCACAGCAACTCCTGTGGGGCTGCACCTCTGCCCTGCTCATCCCCCAGGCACTGCCAGAGCTGTTCTTGCCACCCCAGGGATGCTGGGAGCCCTGTTAGTGTCAGAACCCAGGACATCCCTCTGGATGCCTGGATGGCTCGAAGCCCTGGCAGGGGGGTCAGACACCCTGGCAGGAAGCCAAAGACACCTGGGAATTCAATCTCAACCTATGGAGCAAATTACCAACCTTATATGAAGAATTAAAAATCACAAAAGGTTAGACAGCATAACAGTAGTTGTCACAGGGTGAAAGGTGAAATTTTGAAGAATTTGACTATGGGCATCTAGGGGGACAAGATGGAGGAATTTGGGTGTTGTCCTGTCCTTCTTCCTTCTTCTTCCTAACCTCCATCTTCTTGGTGATGGAGGCACTTTGGGATTGGTTTAGAGTAGAAAGTCACTGTCTAACACAGGTGATAGGTATTGGAACATAACTGTTAATATCAAATACATAGTTTGTAGTATAAAAGACAACACCAGCCCCGTGGGAGGGCAGTGTGCCTCAGACTGACCTGCAGAACAGACCTCGGCAGGCCAGACAGAAAATGTTTTAGATAAGAAATAATAAACAACCTTGAGAATGACAGCCAAAGACTTCTGATTTCTTCCCGGATAGCTGGGTTGGGGAAAAGAGACTTTTAACACACCTTGGGATCATCTCAACCAGAGAGAAAACCCTGAAATGTTAGAATAACCTATCTCAGCTTCTTCCATACACAAAACCACTTTGGAGCACCCAAAGGGCTCTTCCTGAGCTCCCTGGAGCAGAGTGGGGCTGAGGGGAGATTTCACTGGGATCTTCAGCTCCCATCTCTGCTCTCTGGGACAGGGACAGCACCCAGGGAATGGCTGGAGCTGGGCCAGGGGAGGTTTAGGTTGGATTTCAGGGCAAGGTTCTTCCCTCAGAGGGTGCTGGGTTTATTCCATGACTGACTAGCATAGGGAATGGTTGGCCACAATGGTTCTTATCCTTGGGTTTTGTTGATTTCAACATTTACAGAAAAGAAGGTGCTTTTATTTAGGCTTTGGTGAGACTATTTAATCAAAACTTCTTTTTTAGACAGTATGCCTGTAAAAGCATGGACTGTGAAATGTATTTAAATTTGGAGCTTAACTGCAACCACTAACCTTTTACTGGAAAAAACCTTGAGGAAATGGAGTTATGCATTCATGATCTGTGCCTAAATAGTATTGAGTGATCATTCTAACAGTTTCAAAACTCCTAAAAGCTTTGTAAAAAACTGTTGAACATGGGGATAAAAAACAAATCTGTGCAATGAAAAGCAAATATAACTGAATAGTAAATATATTTAGAGTTTTGCAGCCAGAAGAGTTGGAATCTCACAGGCAAGGAACTCTCAGAACTTTGGGCCTGTAAGCCAAAGCTTAGAATTAAACCCAGGATTTGATCTGAGACCTTGGAAAAGGCTTCCAAACTTAGGTGCTAGAAGCGAGAATATGGATTTATAGTTTAAAGCAGAAACATGTTAAACTATATAAAGGAAATTTTAGTTTCAGAGTTTGAGATAAAGAAAAAAATAAAAGTAGTTACAAGGGTAAACAAGGAATTTAGAAAGCAGTACTGTAGGTTTGTGTGTCATACCATGATTGGCTAAGAAAGCTGCCCTGGAGAAATCACAAATGGCCCTTGGAAACAGCTCCTATGGAGATGAATATATTAAAAAAAAACATTTAAATCATCAAAACTTTTGCAGGTTTTTGACCTGTGTCAGCCACGGGCACCCAGCCACAATGCTCTGACTCCTCCAATGAAATCCCAAAGATAGAAAGGAGGATTCCTCCAGAGATGACCCAGAGGAAAACAAAGGATGTTTTCCCAGGAATTCAGCTCTGTATGGATGACAGAAGAACTCCAGGTTCCCCCTCCCCGTGGCTCCCTGCCAGCAGAGCTGCCTGATCTCAGCCCCACACCCTCCTCCCCTGGATGCCTGTGCACAATCCAGCTGCTTCCCATGCACACACAGAGCAGCAGCTTCCAAATATCCCAAGATTTCCTGGGGAGATGCAAGCGCTGTCCCACTGAGCAAAACCAAACACTGTTATCTCAGAGCAGGTTCACACTTTGCTCACAGGCACCAGACAAATATTTAATTAAACACCAGGGAAATATTTAATTAACAGCCTCTGTTTCTAATTAGGAGTGGAGATGATCTGAAGGGAAAAGTCACCAAAGCTGCTGCTGCAGCAGTGATGCCTCAGTGCAGAGAATTTGGGTTAATATCACATTATATTAAGATATTAAGCAAATTAAATAATAAAGCACATCACATGTCCCATCCCAAGGTCACAGGGCACACAAAGCAGCATGTGCAGGACCTCTTCAAAGAGGGCAGGACTGAGAGGACACAACCACTGAGGGTGTGAGGGGAAAGAAAACCCTGTAACACCAAGAAAATATCACCTTAAACCACCTCAAAACGCTGCACATCCTGTGTGTGACTCCTGGAGCTCTGGGAAACCTAAAAGCAGCCTGGAAAATCCCTCTTTCCATGACACAAGTATCAGGTTTTGGATTAATGGTGCTCAAATTTAATAAGCAACCCCACAGAGGTGTCAGCAATTTAGGCATTCAAGGAAATTTTGAAATTTTTTTTCATTCTAAGTGCAAGCAGCTGACACAGAAACTGTTTTCCAGTGATATTCCCTCCAAGAGCAAAGGGTAAGGGTGGGGATTACAAAAACACCTGCTCAGTGCCCAAACGAGTCCAGATATTCACCAGGACAGGACACTGGAGTTTTTTAAAGCCCTATCTAACCCTTCAAACTCCTAAAAAAAAATCTTCAAGTTTCCTGCTCCTCCACCTCAAAAGATATTTTGACATGGTGCAGATTTGGGCTGATTTGCTATCAAAATGAGTTAACAGCTGGCATAAAAGATCATACAAAGCCACATGGGAATGCCTTAGGAGAGTGGATATCCCTCTCCAGATCTCAGGTGTGCAAGGACTTGGCTTGTGGAGTGAGTTCATCCATTTAACCTACATGTGCCACCAGGCAGGGAAATAATTACTCACTTAATTTACTCATTTCTCATGGGCTCCAGAGGGCAAAGATTGCACCAGGAGCAGGAGGGGAGGCAAGGCCAGGGGTGGGAGTGGCAGCACAGGGGATGGGGTTTGTTTTCCTTTAAAAAACTCCCATTTTAGGCAGCCTGGCACAGTTCATGTTTGGAAATCAAATATATTTTCAACATGTTAGGGAGGCTTCTTTATTTCTATGAATTATTCTCCTGCAGGGGCAGAAAACACCAGAGTATTCCTCCTTTTGTCATGCTTTGTTTAAAAAAAATAAAATTATTTTATGGAAAAGCAGGCTCCTAAAAATGAGATATATTACAACTCTGTTAACTGTATTTCTTTCTGACTATACTTTCAATAATATTTTCTAGGTTTCTGAGGTGAAAGCCCTCATTTCTTCTGGAAAAACCCAGTTATTCCCATCTTCAGGATTTTGTGCTAATCCAGTAATGCCTGATGCACACCTTGCTCATTTCTCTTTGCTGCCAGAGGAGGGCTGGGACTCCTGGAACTGTAGGCTGGGTCTTGCCCAGGGGTGTGAGCATCACTTTCGGGGCTCACAAGAATGAGGTGAGGGCAATATCATATGGGGAAATGACAGCACAAAGGAACTGCTGTGGAAACTCCAAAGCCAGCTGGAAATAAATGAAGAATTTATCAGAATACAATGGTGAGGCATTTGGAGAAGCATCTGCCCTGCTCCTTGCACAAACTCCATTCCTTCCCATCAGTTTGGGGAATGCACAATTCCCGAGTGGCACTGGCACCTCATTATCCAATTAAAATGGCTTGCTTTTAACAAAGAAATAATGTTGGGATAAAAAATGATTAGGTTAATGATTAATTTGAGCTGTTCATATATGAAACAGCTCTGCAATTAATTTGGGGAGGCTTGCACATTTCAAGCTCCTCAGCATAATTGTGAGAAGTGGCATTGCTGGGGCTTCTCTAATTAATTTAATGTGAGTTAATATGAGCACAGGGGGATCACCCCTGGGCCAGAAGTAACAGGGGAAATTATATCTATTTTTAAAGAAAAACAAACCACACAGGAATAGTTTCCTGACATTTCCTGCATAGCCAACAAGAGGGTTTTTCCCTTTTTCCAGCAGCAGAGCTGCCTCCTGCTTCCGTGGGAAGAGGAACACGCTGGATCTGATCAGGCAGTGAAGTGGTTTGATTTCATAGTGACATCAACATCCCAGGGCAGAACCAGCCAGCACAAATTCCCCAAGGGATTAACCTCTGGAAATGGCACTTCCAGGTCAAGGCTGGATTGTTTTAATAGGTTCAGTGTAAAATCCTCCAGGACTGTTTGGAGGGAAAGGTGTGGTGTCACAATGACATTTTATGAAAATCCTTTGCTAGTATTTTTCTCCTGAGAAGCTGAGGAGCCTCAGGAAAGAAATGCAAACAATAACTATCTGCTGCTGTGGAATGCAACAAGTGCAGCTGTGATTGGTGCATGCTGGTTGTTTCTAATTAAGAGCCAATCACAGATGCAGCTGCATCGGACTCAGAGTCACCAGCTTTTTTTATTATTCCTTTCTATTATTTCCCAGCTTTCTAATAGATCCTTTCTCTCTATTCTTTTTAGTATAGCATCATAATATAATATCATAATATTATCAATCAACCTTCTGAAACATGGAGTCAAGATTCTCATCTCCTCCCTCATCCTGGGACCCTCGAACACAACCACAGTGTGGCTCATTCCCAGCAGAGCAGTCACACAGGTGCCACGCTCCTCATGGAATCAGGAAGGTTGGAAAAGCCCCCCAGGATCCTCAAGCCCAACAACTGACCCAGCACTGCCCAATGCCCACAGCTAAGTCATGTCCCCAAGTGCCACATCCACATAGCTTTGGACACCTCCAGGGATGGGCACTGCAAAGCTCCCTGGGCAGCCCCTGCCAAGGCCTGAGCACCCTTTCCATGCAGAAATTCCTGCTGCTGTCCAAGCTGAGCCTCCCCTGGCCCAGCCTGAGGCCCTTTCCCCTTCTCCTGTCCCTGTTCCCTGGCAGCACAGCCTGACCCCCCCTCGCTGTCCCCTCCTGGCAGGGAGTTGTGCAGAGCCACAAGGTCCCCCCTGAGCCTCCTTTGCTCCAGGCTCAGCCCCTTCCCAGCTCCCTCAGCCCCTCTTGGTGCTGGCTGGCATTTCTGCCATCCCTCCTGGATCTCGCACTCCCAGAGCCTGCTCAGGGATGGAAAGCAGAATTGTTTTGCATTCCCCCTGCATCTGAGATCCCAGCTGTCAAACCCTCCGTGCCTGAGCTCTGCCTCTTTCCAGAGGTAACCAATTAATTTTATGGTGCCACTTGAGAGGGCTGGAGATGGAGTTACAGAGCATCTAATGATCAAAGAAAACAGTGAATGACATAAATAGAGATGTCCTCCCATTCCACATTCCCCTATTGATATGCTTTCTAATAAAGGACACTTTCTAATAAAGGAGTCTCCAGACCTCCCTGGGAATGATCCCATTTTTATGTGAAAGGCACAAATATTGCATTTATCATCACTGGTGACTGAAAGACACTGACAAGGACAGGAGGTGCCTCTGTACAAGCAAAAATACAAGAGGAGATAGGCTTTTCCTACTCTACACCCCACCATTTCCATCAGCTCTTTTTTTATTTAATGTTGGGGCGATAATGTCACCTAGGAGAACCTGAATACAGCCTGGGGGTGTTCAAGCTGTAACTGAGACTCCCAGACTGGTTTGGGTTGGAAGGGACCTGAAGATCATCTATTCCTGCCCCTGCAGTGGGCAGGGACACGTGCCACTGCTCCAAGCCCCAGTCTCCAACCTGGCCTTGGGCACTTCCAGGGATCCAGGGGCAGCCACAGCTGCTCTGGGCACCCTGTGCCAGGGCCTGCCCACCCTGCCAGGGAACAATTCCTAATTCCCAATATCCCATCCATCCCTGCCCTCTGGCAGCAGGAAGCCATTCCCTGTGTCCTGGCACTCCATTCCTTGTCCCGAGCTGTGTGAGGAACGAGGTGTCCCCAGGGCTGCTGTCACTGTCCCTGCCCATGGCAGAACCTGGCAAAAGAGGTGGCACTTCTCCCACAGCAGCACAAATGAGCCATGACCTGCAAGCCCCACGAGAGAATTCCATTTCTTTTCAAACACCACTTGGACTAAGGCATGACTGCAAATAAAAACCCCATCTGAGCTTGGTACTTCCTGCTGCAAATCCCGATTTATGAGTACTGCTCTGCACAACCACTGCTAGAATGGCCCAGGGGTGCTAAACCAGGGGTGTGTTTGCTCTGCCCCTGGCTTTTTTAATTTGGGATTCATTTCCTACAGGGAAAAGGAATGCTCCCTCTGAGGGTGATATTCCTGTGGCAAAGCTGCCTTGCCATTTTAAAGCCCATCTCTGACGTAGGGATTGACTCATCCACACCTGTCCAGTGCATTTGAATGAATGAGCTAGGAGATATTTGCCAAAAAATACACGCATTATTTGCCAAAAAAATACATCTATCACCCTTCCTACTGCACTCCTTCCATTTCAAAAATGTTCATCTTTCAGATCTAGGAATTGTTTTACCCACCTGCTTCCTGAGAAATAAGAAATCAAATAACTGTTCTCACCACTGCCTTCTAGGAGGATACAAGGATTTCCTAAAAATAAGTAACCTCAGTGGAAAAGTCCTTCCCAAGACTACTTCTTTCAGAGCAGTGAGCTTGGAAAATCTGGGAAATCCCCAAACTGTTGTTTTCCTGTGAAAACCATCATGCACAGATGGAGCAAGCCCATCAAATTTAGGATTGCAAGTGATTCCTGTTCCCTGAGTGCTGCAGAGAAATGGAAGCCCATCCAGGAGGATATGCCTTGAAAAAGGCTGTGGAAGGGGAAAGCACATTGGGAGTGGGAATTGAAACCTGTATTAATCAACAAAAGCCTTAGGAGGTTTTCCTCATGTCTTTCATCTCCTTTCCAACATAAAAAAAGTTCAAGGCCATGTTGGATGGGGCTTGGGGCAACCTTGGGATAGTGGAAAATGTCTCTGCTCATGGCAGGGGTGGGACTGGATGAGATTCAAGGTCCTTTCCAACACAAACCATTCCAAGATTCTGGGATAAAACAGAAATGGCAATTGTTATTGGAGATGGGAGACAACAAAAAGAACCAAGTCTGTATTTGGACTGCTTTGGGTTTTGTCCTCCCCTCAGCAGAAGGGATTATACAACACTTCATGTTCTATTCTGTGCAACTCCACTGATTTTACAGAACAACCCACTAAATATCCTAAATGAGAGTTCTGAAGCTTCCACGAGGGATTTGAACAGCCAGCTGCTGAGGAAGCTGGAATGATTTGCAAATACTCAGCTTGTGAGGGATTTTAACAGTAGTTCTTAGCAAAACAATTCCACAAAATCCAAGCTGAGGATCATAACCTGCCTCCCCCTCTTGCCTTCCCCCCCAGACCATCTGGGTCGCCCCTTAGAGACTAAAGCAGGGTTAAAGCTGCTCATTAATTAATAGTCCATCACTCATTTGTCAGCACATTTACTCACCAAAACCCTCTCATCTGTTGTTACCTGCCTGCAATGGAAATATAAAGCAATATCAAGTCCCCACACTAAAGGCTGTTGAATGCCCAAAGCCTTTTACTGCTGGAAGCAATGGTTTAGGGGGCATTCCCTCCTTCTTATAAAGATTTATCTTTACTGCAAAAAGCTCTAAATACAACCCTATTTCTCAGAAATACAAGGATGGAACACCCAAAATATTCCATAAATGCTTTCTCTCCCCAAGCTGCCTTCAAACCAAGCAGAATCCCTTCTATTTCAACATTGTTCTTGTTTTCCACCACCACATTTATTTGCACTACTTGAAAAATATTTCCTTGGGATGAGCAATATTTTAGATCTCATGTCAACAGAAGAATACTCTCAGCCTAATTACAGGAATTCTTACAATTAATAAAAGTAAACCAAGTCATTAGCCTAGAATTTTATCCTTCTAAACTGGGTTGTGCTGGGAAGTTAAATTCAATTATCTTTTCTTGATAACAGATTAACTGAGGGATCAGTGCAACTAATGAAATACTTAATGAACAGGATTAAAATAGCTGAAGCAAAAAAAAGGAAAAGAAATCAGGTGAACCAAAGCCACTGGAGATGTATTCAGCAGGAATGGAAATTTTGCTTGTTTTCCCCATGGAAATTTCATTCACAGACTGACATGAGCACAGGAAGGTGGACAGAGCTTTCTCAGCTGGGGAGATCCTGCATCTGCTGCTCTGTGTCCCCAAAACCTCATTCCTGTGCTGCACACCAACATCAGGGCTTCCAGAGGCCACCACAGCTTGGATCTCCATGGATCACTGTGGATCATCATGGATCACCACCAACCACAATGGATGACCATCAACCACAATGGATCACCACAGATCATCGTGGATCATGATGGTTCACCAGCAATCACAGTGGATCATCATGGGTCACTGTCAGTCATGATGGATCACCATCAACCATGATGGATCATTGTCAATCATGATGGGTCACCATGGATCACCATGAAACACCATGGATCACCATGGATCAATGGGTTCTATCAAGAAGCAGCTGATTCTCCAGGCAAGTCAAGTTTGTTCCAGGGTGGATCTTCTGTCCTGGTCCCCGGCACCACAACCAGGTTCCATTGTCACCAAAGCCCAGTGGGACACCCAGCCACTCACCGCTGACCTGAGCCAAGGAAATGTCACGGAATCCCAGAATGGTTTGGGTGGGAAGAGACCTTAACGCCCACCCAGTGCCACCCCTGCCATGGCAGGGACACCTTCCACTGTCCCAGGCTGCTCCAAGCCCTGTCCAGCCTGGCCTTGGGCACTGCCAGGGATCCAGGGGCAGCCACAGCTGCTCTGGGCACCCTGTGCCAGGGCCTGCCCACCCTGCCAGGGAACAATTCCATCCCAATATCCCATCCAGCCCTGTCCTCTGGCACTGGGAATCCATTCCCCCTTGTACAAAGTCTCCATCTTTCTTGTAGCTCCCTCAGGCCCTGCAAGGCCCCAGTGAGGTCACCCCAAAGCTTCTCCTCTCCAGGCTGAACACCCCCAGCTCTCCCAGCAGAGCTGCTCCATCCCTCTGGAGTCCCTCATGGCAGATGGAGCTGATTGTGCCACACTCAAACACAAGGACGAAGCCACAGAGGAACCCATGGGTGCCCAGGGAGCATTCCACTGGGACGCAAGGACAGAAGCAGGAATTTTGCTCCATCCCACCTTTTCTTTGTGGTAATTTTGCTGTAACAGCCCACTGGAGAGGCTGACCTGTGGCTCATTGCCATCATTTCCACCCATCCCACTACATGCACCAGGGACCCTCAGAACCCACATGCAGGAATTCCCTGGGGGAGTGCCAGTCTCCAAAGGGGATTCAGAGCTACACTCCTACTCAGAATTTTTGAGCCTCTTGACCTAAATGTATGAAAACCACTCATATTTAGGTCTCCTTCCCAAAAAACTTCTAGACCTGCTTTCTCCTGAAAGCTCTTGGGAAACTGCTTTGTCTTTTCTGTGACTTCAGCTCTGGGTAGCCCAATTTCCACTGCTTCCTTCCTGTGCACACATCTCCAACAGAACAGATAAAAAAAACCTTATCATTTATTATATATATTATAATAAAATTATTATTATTATTAAGCAACCCACTGGCTAAACAAACTGGGCTTCCCACCAAGTGCCAAACCAGCTGCAGGCCTCCAGATGCTCGGGCAAATAAAGAATCTGCTAAAATCACGTGTGAGAAGGAGAGATAAAAGCAGGTAAGCTCTCACATCCCAGAATATTGTTTATCCTGCTGTCAGGAGCTGGCCAGTCAGTCCTGTCTCATTGGGATCATTTTGCAATTTATCTGCTAACAGCATAAAACCAGCAAAATCACTTGGGGGGGTCTGGCAGCCAGGCTGGGCTCCTCCCTTTGTGCACCACTGGCTGCAGCCTCTGCTGCTCCCAGCAGTTATCCCAGCAGCTGGGATAAAACAGCTAAAAATACAGCATTTGTCATCCCAAAATGAATCACTGGAATCATTTGGAAAGATGCTGAATGCAAAGCTAAAGAATTAAACCATGAAGGCAAGCACAGATCTGCACTTGTGCAGAGAGAGGGTCTGTCACAGGGGCAGGTTGGCAGCCTTGACACAGGGCACAGGGAAAAATCCATCTCTCATTAACAAACTCATGCAAATTACTCTCTCTGCTCCTTTCTTTCCTCTCACATCTTTGCTTTCCTGTTGCCTCACAAGACACCATTCCCATTGCTGTAAATATAAGGAGATTTAGAATCACAGAATCCCAGAATGGTTTGGGTTGGAAACCACCTTAAAGCTCAGCCAGTTCCACCCCATGCCATGGACAGGGACACCTTCCACTGGCCCAGGTTTCTTCAGCTGGGACTTGGGCACTGCCAGGGATCCAGGGGCAGCCACAGCTGCTCTGGGCACCCTGTGCCAGGGCCTGCCCACCCTGCCAGGGAATAATTGCTTCCCAATATCCAATTTCAAAACATTAAACATATCCAATTTAAATCCATTCCGCCTTACCAGGAAATGATGCTATGGCACAGGAAGTTGGCACAGCCATAAAACCACCTTAAGAAAAATTGTGGATTAATTCCTATGTGCACTCAGAGAAATAAATTCTGGTCTGTGTTCTGATGATTTATTGTATTTTAAATATACAGGCTCATGCAGTGTAATTGGTCGTGGCATATTTTGCATGATGAACACAACAAATTGGCTTTTGTGGAGCTGTTCCAAGCAGTTGTTCAAGACAAAAAAAGTAATTAGTGAAAGCAGCGATTAGTGACAAACTAAATAGGGAAAAATGGTTTTAACCAAATCTACTGTGAAATCTGCACCACACAGTTTTACTGAAGCCTCTTGGATTCCAGTTCCTTCCCAGGACTTGTTGAATTGCCATTGCATATAAACATTCACAGACCACTGTGTGTAAATAACAGTTTAAAGAACAAAATGAACCATTTGCATGGGAATTGAGAGCATTGACTTTGTGACCAGACAATTTTCAGCCCATTTTAATATCCACTTTATAAACAGAGGCTTTGCAGAGAGTTTAGGAAAAGCAATTCAGACTGGAAAATTGTTTTTATAAAACAGAGCTCATAGGCAAAAAGGTATGACTTTATATTATGCTGAATTATTGAATCAGGGAAAGGCTGGAGTGAGAAAGGACCTTAAAGCTCATCTCATCCCACCCCTTGCCAAGGGACACCTTCCACTGTCCCAGGCTGCTCTAAGTCCCATCCAACCTGGCCTTGGACACTTCCAGGGATCCAGGGACAGCCCCAGAGCTTCTCTTCCCCAGGCTCAACAATCCCAACTCTCCCAGCACAAATCTGGATTTCTCAGCACCAAACATAAAATCTCCACACAACATCAATGCACAGGATTTAAAACAGGACCATTCTCTCCCTGTTTAACACGATAGGCCATGCATAGTGTTTTATCAGCAAGGAATTCTTTCCTCTGACAAATACAACCTGGAATTGCAGTGCATCACCTTGGAGCTTTACAAGCTTTCTCTAGACAGGCAAAAGCCCTTATTGGTGTGTGCTCAAACTTCCTGCCCACACATGGAACCTTTCCACAGGTCTTCAAATCCTTATTCCCCAGCACCCATCCCTTGTGTTTCCAGCACACACTTCACAAGGGCTTGGAAACTGCAGGCAAAAGGCACAGGAGGAAAAGGTGTTGCTCCAAACTGGATGCAAACCCAGAAGGCGTCAAGGAGAGTTTGGACAGAGTGGGATTGTTGGGGGGTCTGTGCAGGAGCTGGACTGGATCATCCTGTGGGCCCTTCCAGCTCAGGATATTCCATGAGAGGATTTATTGCATGTACCTGACAATCAGCTTTTAATGCTGATCAGAACAGAACCCAAAGAGAGCAGAGAGAAGCTGAACAAGCCTTTCCCAATGGATCTATTCCCAAAGCCTCACCTGGAAATCACACCCTTGTTATTCAAGGCCTGAACATTATTAAATGGCCAAGATTAACTCCAGCAGGGTATAAATGCAAGGGGGAAAGCCCCAGTCTATCCCAAACCATTCAGAATTCCCTGCTCGCTGGTGTCATGACAGGAGTTTGTACATCCAGCTGTGCTGTTTGTCCCAGCCTGTGGAATCTTTACCATTCCAATACACATAAATCTTGGGACATGGAAATAACTGCAGGATCACTGTTGAGTTCAGATGTCTTTGGACTCAGAGTGAATTTACAGCAGTGATTTACAGAATGTTTTTCCATACAGTGAGAAAAACTAATTATTACTGCACTGAAATTCATCACTGTCATAAGAATTAATGGAGTTTGAGGAGCAGTGAAGTCACCCCGAGATTTTGCCTTAATTATCCCGTCAATTTTGTCCAAGTTTCAGTCTCTGCACTGGTTAATAAAGGTTAATGCCTCCCCTATTGCAGAAATATTACATGCAACTTGACAAATATTCGGGGAAAATAAGTTAGAGAAGCTGAAAAATAACTCCACATTACCACAAAATTCATCCACAAAAGGTCTCCCAGACAGGCCACTCTCCTCAGGAGGGCTGGCAGAGGCTGACTTTTAATGTCCTTAACCTTTAGAGCCTAAAATTCCTACTTTTAGACAACATGGACTTCAGTGACTGTGATTTCTGGGGTGTTTCCAGCAGACTCAGGAATGTATCAGATGCTGGAATCCCTAAATGGCATCAGGCAGCTTGAGTGAGTTTAGGGAATAACAAGACCAGCAGATTCCTCAACTCAAACCCTCAGTAGAACCTCTGGGATTGGGAATATTTCCCCCTCTTTCACTAAGCAAATCTTTGGGAGACAGAGATCCCTACAACAAATCACTCTTGTGGCCTTGCCAGCATGGAATGTTTGTCCTGCTGGTCCCTCACTGCCAACACCCTGCGACACATGGCTGTCCCCAGCACAGGAGGGACCTGGAGCTGCTGGAGAGAGCCCAGGGAGGCACCAGTGACACATGGCTGTCCCTAGCACAGGAGGGACCTGGAGCTGGAGAGAGCCCAGGATGAGCAGAGGGATGGAGCAGCTCATGTGGGGATGCAACAACAGCCTCACACCTCAGCAGCTGGCAGAGAATAAATAATATTTTACCAAGGTTAAATCCTCCTAGATGGAGATGCAGCTCTGAAGTGCTGGCAGGGGTGGCACTCAATGGGCTTTAGGGTCCCTTCCAACCCAAACCATTCTGGGATTCCATGCTACTCGTGTGGATGCGACATCAGCCTCAAACCTCAGCAGCTGGCAGAGAAGAAATAATGTTTTACCAAGGTTAAATACTCCTAGATGGAGATGCAGCTCTGAAGTGCCTCACCCCATTCCCAGGCTGGAACACAAGAGAAGCTCCCAAAGCCCCCAACACCTGTTCCTGTCCCAGCACCAAAGCACTGGGGACTCAGGAATTAGATCAACAAGGATATTTTACTTGTGGGGGATTATTTGTGCACGTCTCCAGCAGCCTGGAACCCTTGGGTTTGGAGGAATTCACATCACCGTGTGTCAGCTCTCTGTTCCCAGCACACCCCAGAGCTGTAACACCCCAGTGCAGCACGAATTACAGAGGTGATTAAAAGACATTAACGTTGTTCCAGTCCTAATGTGAGGGCTGAGAGCAGACACACAATGAATTCACAATGTTCATGGCCCACACAAACCCACAGCAGTTCATTAGCTCCAATAGAACATTTTAAAAAAAAGAGAATACGGAAATGAGTGTTTCTTTCCACAAGGAATAATTTCTTTCCCAAGTTCTGCTCTTAAGCTGTTGAAGGATAAACTGATATTAGAGGACAAAGCTGGGAACACTTTGCCTTTATCAAATTAAAGCAATTACAAACTGTTTATAAAGATGCTTTCATAACATTAGTCTTGTTCTCAGAAAAGAAGGCTTAATTTGCAAACTAAGTTGGAAAATTAAGATTGGCTCCTCCAAATTTACCATCCTCCAAAAAAACTCACTGCCTGAGAAACTGCTCAGTCTTCCTGGTTGATCTCAGCTGTAAACCTTCCCCAGAGGAATTTAAAAGTGAACATTTTCAATGGATCTCTGCCACCTCTCCGTCTTCCCAGCACACAGAAGAGGAGGCTCCAGGGTGACCTTAAAGCACCTCCCAGTAGCAAAAGGGAGCTTTTTAAAAAGAGAGAGAGGGACTATTTCCACGGTTAGATGGTGATGGGACAAGGGGGAAGGGTTTTGAATTAAAGGAGGTGAGATTTATGGGATATTGGGAAGGAATTGTTCCCTGGCAGGGTGGGCAGGCCCTGGCACAGGGTGCCCAGAGCAGCTGTGGCTGCCCCTGGATCCCTGGCAGTGCCCAAGGCCAGGTTGGACAGGGCTTGGAGTAGCCTGGGACAATGGAAGGTGTCCCTGCAGGGGATGGGCAGGGGTGGCACTGGGTGGGTTTTAATGTCCTTTCCAACCCAAACCAGCCCTGGGATTTTATTAATTTTTTTTAAGCCACAGCCATCATCACAAACCCATTGAAGTCTAGGGTTTTACTGGGTGATAGACTGGCACCAGAGCATCTCTGTGATGAACACATCAATGTGCTGGACATAGACCCATTCATTTGGGAAGTGACCCCAGGAGTGCAGGATTCAGGAGCACCCACCACTAATCCAGCAAGAATGGAACCACTATTTTCCAGACACTAATGAGAAAGTCATTAAAACACACATTAAAGCAACCCCAAGGGGCACTGTGCTAATGAGCCTGCTTGCTTCCATGCCTGGCTTTACATCTCTTTTTTATACATTACCACTGATGAGATATAGAATATATTCCCATTCCCACTGGAGACAGGGACAGCACATCCCTGCTTTTCTCCTGCCAAAATGCCAAAAGCAGCTGAAGGAGAGCCTGCCATGCCAGCTGCTCCCGGGGCTCTGCATTACCAGGGTGTGGGAGAAGCACCACAGCAGTGTATGATCACCCTGGGCAGTGTATCCCATCCCAGACCTGCCTGCAAGCTCATTCCACACAAATATTTTATCAATAAATATTTCCTGGAAGGAAATAAGATTGCAAGGATTTAATCAGGAAAAAATACTGCTTATAATCAGTAAAAATACATTATCACTGATGTCTTGCCATGGTTTTGTTAATAACCAGGAGGAAATGAGGACACTGGGAGCCTCCCAGTTTCTTGCAGTAGCTGGTGGAGTGATGAAGCATTTATTTGCCCACAATTAAGAGGGATAATTTTAGTAATGAGGCAGGAGTTGAGTATTAGCTGTTAAATACAACCATCATCATCTTCCAGGAGTTGGAAGGAAGATTTCTTTTAAACCCCAAAAAACTCTGCAGTAGCAACAGCCAAAGCAAGATTATCTCCTTTCCCAGTGCTCCATAAAGCTGGGGAATTACTGAGTCTTTTTAGATATTACAGTGTTTGTCAAGCAACAATTAAAAACGCACCAGCGATTAAGCAAACACCATAAAGCTTTTACAATTCATTTGAAGCAGGCAAATATTTGTGCAGCCAAACAAAAAAAAATCCCAACCAACACTGAAGTATTTGGCTCTCTGAAGATTCAAAATCCTTCATTTTGAAAATGGATTTTTAAAAACTCCCTTTAAGACTCCAAGGTCATCCAACCTGGCCTTGGGACACTTCCAGGGATGGGGCAGGCAAGATTTTTTTTTGCTCTATCACAAAGCTGTCATCAGCAATGGCACAGAAATAATTATTTCTTGCATTTACAGCCAAGGATTTCCATACAGAGCTGATGGTGTGGGATAAACCAGCCCCTTCCCAGGAAGTTGCCAATCTCAGGCATGTAAATTCAAATTATCCCAGTTTTTCAGACACCTGTGCTAAAGGGTAGGAAGGGCTTATCCAAAATCAAGCTTCCAGAACAAAGCAGAAATCTCAATTCAACCTGAAACCATGAGCTTCACTCAGGGTGTATTTTTCTCCCCAGTAAAAGGAAATGCCATCCCCTGGGAAAGGTGGGACAATGGGGACTGGCCTGATGTCCCCACCCAAACTGGGCCATGTACAAACAGCACTCCTGAAGCAGGAGAGCACTTTAAAACTGATAAATCTTCCCCAACCACCACAGAATAAAGAGGATTTTAAACACTTTTCCCTCTTTTGTCACCACTAGCTGCAGCAGCCCTGAGCACTCCCCCCATTGCCATGTGCTCCCCTCACTCCTGCCAGCAAGTGTTTATCCAGCTGCAAGGGAAAAAAATCACCCAAGGCGGGGTTTATCATTTATGGGGGGGGTTAATGGTTAACCCAGCCTCCTTCCCAAAGCAGCTCCTGTGTCCCTGGGTACAGAGGTGTGCTCTGGAATAACAGGACATGGACATTGCTCCATCCCAGGAGATGCTCAGGAGATGCACTTGGAGAGGTTTAGGTTGGACAGGAAGGAAAACTTTTCCAAGCAGGTGTCGTGTTGGAACCCTGGTTGCTGAGAATTTCAGACTTTGTTAACAGACACTGACCCCCCCCAAGAGAACGCTGCATTTGACCTGAGGCCATGGAGAAGGCTTCCAAAATTAAATTATAGAACTCAGATTATGGGTGTGTAGTTTGAATATAAGTGTGAAATATCACATGGTGGGAAACTTAAGAGTTTATAGGTTTAGAATATAATAACATATATATAGCAAGACAGAAGTTTTAAGGCAGAAGCTAATCTTTCTTCTTCCTGGGTTTGGGTGGTATCATGTAATTGCATTAAAAAGTCCACATCACAGAGCACAAGTAGTTAGTTACCAAGTTAAAAGTAAAAATAATTTGTGTCATTTCTTAATTAAACAGCTTATCCTTAAAAAACCTTGTGTAGAAAAAGATACACCTCCATTTTAACTTATTAAATTACGGTATACCTCACATTTCTTGAAACTGTAATATAAAGAACTAATAAATGTCTAAGTCCAAACAAAACAAACAAAAAAAAACCATCTCATGCATTTAATCCCAAAAATATATAAAAGGCAGAGTGTCCCTCTGGGTCAGAGCACCTTCAGGATGCCAAGACCTGTTGGACAAAGCCATGGCTGCTGGGCAACCCCTCTCCCACGAAGAGAAGGAAGGAAGAGGAAAGCTTCTCCAAGGAAGGCTGAAGAAGCTTTCCTGAGGTCCTTCCCAACCAACACCAGCCCAGGATCAGGGGAGGTGTCTGATTACCACAAGCAGAGTATCTCAGCTTCTCCTTCACACACAAAGATGCTTCCTTAAATCAGCTCAACTCACCCAAATTCCCTCAATTTCTCCAAGAACAAAGCCAACTGTGTTATGTTAGCAGAGAGTATCTGACAAAAATCTGTGTTTGGGATCTCCCACAATGGAAGAATCACAGCAATGCTCAGAAATGGTGAAGAGGCAGAAGAAATCTGACCCACAAAAAGGGCTGTGAAGAGGTTCAAGAGACTCCTCAAACAGGGAATACAGGATCTAAGCAGATGCTAAACAGCCTTGAAGTGGAGAATGTGCCTTCCCAAGGAGGCAATGGGGGAGAGGCACATCCCAGCAGCATCTCTGCTGTGGGCACTCAGGTGTATCTGGGCAAAGCCCTTCAGAAATGGGGCTGGTGACACCAGAAACCAGACAAACCCACCACGTGGCATTTTCACACCCACTCCAGCAATTCATCCCACTCCAGGCAGCTCCTGTGACACTCATCAGCTAAAGAAAATCCAAGTTTAAGAGACGGGCTGTGAGTTGGGTATGTTGTGTGAATTCAATCAGCCTCTGCTCCTGCCCTCTACTACAGATAAGTCAGGCAGAGTAACCTCAGAGCTGAAAAACAAACACAAGAAATAAAGACAATTCTATTTCTTCAAAGGCATCCAGGATTTTGCCTTGTTCAGATGTCTGCACTTAGCTCCCAGTGCTGTCAGATCTCTTCAGATGTCTGGAGTTCACCTCAATTCCCATCAAAAAACCAATCCAGGGTGTCCAGGCCATGTCAGAGGAAAAGATAAAACAGCTTTAAGGTGGCACCTGCACCTTCTGCCTATACATGGACTACCCTAAAAAAACCCAAATAACTAACAAAACAAAGCAGAGCCTCCTCCCAGGCTCCTCATTCCTGCAGTTAATTAAAAAAGAGACACTATTTAAATCTCATTTCCTCCAGCTGAGTGTCAGGCACAGGCTGCAAAGGGCAGAGCTTCAGCAAAGCCATTTCAAACACTGCTGACTTTGATATTGTGGACTAAAGGGTTTTGCAAATAACTTCAGAGGAGCGAATGCAGTTGTCAACATTGCTGTTGTCTGGATGGGTTTTATTGCAGCTAAAGATAAATAAAAGCTCTCCCATTCCAGTCCATTCCCAGAGAAGATACAATTCATGAAATATAATGAGTTTTTCAAACGTGCAATACAGAGAACTTGTTTGGTGCCTTGTTTTTTTAATTAAAAAGCCTATCTGCAGTTTTGTCAATTTATTTGGTATCCAAATGCTTTTAACACTGGCACTTCAATAATATGAAATCCATTTTTGCCAGGGAACTTTAAATGCAAGTAAACTACAGCTCTCTTCAGCATCCCAAACTTGAGCATATACTGGCACTCTAGGGAGCTGGGAAGGGGCTGAGCCTGGAGCAAAGGAGGCTCAGGGGGGACCTTGTGGCTCTGCACAACTCCCTGCCAGGAGGGGACAGCCAGGGGGGGTCGGGCTGTGCTGCCAGGGAACAGGGACAGGACAAGGGGAAAGGGCCTCAGGCTGGGCCAGGGGAGGCTCAGCTTGGACAGCAGCAGGAATTTCTGCATGGAAAGGGTGCTCAGGCCTTGGCAGGGGCTGCCCAGGGAGCTTTACAGTGCCCATCCCTGCAGGTGTGCCAGGAAGGGCTGGAGGTGGCACTCAGTGCTCTGGGCTGGGGACAAGGTGGGCACAGCTTGGGCTTGATGATCCTGAAGGTCTTCTCCAGCCTTAGTGATTCCATGATAGGAATTGTAATTATTATTATTCCTTCAATTTGATTATCACTGCATCATTGCCACAAGCAAATGGATTTAAGGTCACACACTTGATACCATGGAGGAGATCTCTGTTGTTATGGACAGCAGGGAAGGCAGCTTGGGGTGATTTCATGGCCAGCAAGGGGCTTCTAAAAGTGGCTTTAGAGCAGAGAGGGGAGTGGTTGCTTTGGTTCTGAAACACAAATTGATCAGTTCTGGCTCTTAGTGCCAAGTGGCCTTTTGTTCCCCAATTATGACCAGAAAATAATCTAGAATAAGAAATTTCATATAATGTGGGGCAAACCCAGCCCCTGTGCTGCCTGTTGCATTTTAATCTGTGAAAAGATCACATGTCACTGAGCCCATAAATTAATATTTATGGCAAATATTCCATTGCATCCCCTTGTTTATCAAACTGTGTCCAAAGCAAAGCTTTACTGTCAACAGCAAAGTTCAGTCACCTCATTTCTCACAGCTGCTCTGGCCATATTTCAAACATCAACATTTTCAGTGACATCTATAGAAAGGGATGAAATGGGAGCTTTTATGAACTAATTATCTGACATCTGCTATTAATATTAACTAATTCTTCAAGGGTTGCACAGAGAAAGCCATCATCTCCTTATAACCATGTTTAAGTGATGGGAACTTAGCTCAATCCACTCTGCAATTAAATCAATGTGAAAAACATCAACAAAATTATTTCCACAAGTGTTCCAGAACAACAGAAGCATCCATTTCCCTGGCGTGGTGATCACCCTCCTTGTGTATCAGACAACAAACTGGCCTTTGTTATTTACTGTTACTTTATCTGCTCGGCCAAACAGATCTATGGGGTTTTTCAATATGGATTTAACACTGAAATTTTTTCCCATAAATGAATAACCAGTCTTAAAGCTGCCCATGATGCCAGAATGTCCAGGTGTTCACCTGGACATGAGAAGCTCCAGGGAGAACTCAGAGCCCCTTCCAGAAGAGCTGCAGAGGGACTGGGGACAAGGGATGGAGGGACAGGACACAGGGAATGGCTCGCACTGCCAGAGGGCAGGGATGGATGGGACATTGCGAAGGAATTGCTACCTGGCGGGGTGGTGCCCAGAGCAGCTGGGGCTGCCCTGGATCTGTGGAAGAGGCCAAGGCCAGGCTGGACAGGGCTTGGAGCAGCCTGGGACAGTGGAAGGTGTCCCTGCCATGGCAGGGGTGGAATGGGATGGGACTTAAAGTCCCTTCCAACCCAAATCATTCTGGGATTCTGTGATCCCAAAGATGGAAATGAGGAGCCACAGAAATGATACCCTGAAGATGCCTCTGAAGAAGAGGGAGGGAAAAAACTCCTGCTACACCTTGTCCGTTGTCCTCAACATCATTTTCTCATTATCATCCCCTTGGAGGAATAATCCAATCCCATTTTGTCACATTACTTGCAAAACCTGTAAAGGTCACAGTAAAATACAGGCAGTGGAAGGGTGAGTTTAAATTACTTTCTCCCAGGATAGATCCATTTATATTCCATTTATCTCCCACCAGACTGGCTGGGCCATCCCGGGTTTCTTATCTCCATGTAATATCAGAGAGATTTTAATCAAACAGTTGAGTATCTAAAAGTCAACTTCCTTCCCAAGTGTGTTTTAAGGAGAGCTGAACAAACTTTACCCTGGCTCCTGTAATTGTTGGAGGAGAGTATCTGAAGGCAACATCCTTCTGCAAGACTTTAATGAGTCTCTGCAGTTTTAATTGGCAACTCGCTGCTGCCTTATTTTTCCCCACAAATTGTCCATGTTACCAAGCTCCTTGGAAAGTTCTGTCATTCCTGGGGCTACAGCAAGCAGTGCAGAGGATGCCATTAAAACAAAAACCAGCAGTTGAAAATTCAAACTCATCCAGGCTTGGCAAGGAAAAGCTGAGCTCCCGCCTTAATCCCTCTGCGCCGCTCTGGGTTTTGTACAATTAGTGCAGCTGGCAAGCACAGCAGCTTGAGGGACTCTTGTGCTGCCTTTGGAGGGCCAGCAAAAGGATTTACATAATTTAGAGTTTAATAACTTCAGCCTCTGCTTGGTTTTTGTTGGGTTTTTTTGGTTTGTTTTTTTGGGTTTTTTTTTTTTCCTAATAGTTCTCCTGAAAACACAAGCTGGTGTGGAGTGTAACTCCCCTGAAATCATCAGCCTCGCACAGAGATGTTTCTAAGGGATGGTTTTATTTGAATTTTGCTCCCAAGAGAATCTATTTCGGGTGTTAAGACCACTTCTAAAATAAGCAGAACATCCTTAGAGGATGGAGAATCTGTTCCTTCCACAAAATCCACTCCTAAATCACCTGCAAAAATCTGCTCCACACCTGATTCTTTAAGAGGAATGAGCACTTGTGCACAATATTAACAGCAGATTAATTTCACTTCCTCCCACATTTTTTTTTTCTTATCAAAATCAAGAACCACAATGTTTTAAACACAACCTCAGTTCAGCTGGGGAGATTGCTGGGTTTTTTATATTTTTTTGCTGACCTCTCATAGCCCTTTTTCCCAACCATGTCTCTAAAAACAGAGGATCAGAGACATCATTTTAGGCATAGCCATAAAAAGTGGTGTTTTCCTCATTCTGAACCTAATTATTTGTTGGAATCAGGGAGAAAAGTCTGTGGTTCTGCTTTGAATTGCAAGCAGCATCCAGGTTTGCATGCAGGCACTTGAGAACTCTGGATAATCAATACAGAGAGTGAGAAATTAGGTTCTGATTTGGATTTCACTGAGTGTGCAATGGAAGGTGATCTGTGAGCATCAACAGTCAGAAAGCCTTGACAATTCCATACTTGAAGCAGACAAATCACTTTCTACCAGAAGAAGAAAAAGCAAACCAAATAAAAAAAACCCAAACCCTCTAGTAATATCTGGAAATGTAAAGCAAACACTGCAGAATAACCAACAAAAAACGGTTGTCAAAAATTGTATGTTTGTCTTAAAAGAAGGCCACACATCAGGAGATGTGTCCCTGCCTTCTCCAGTGCTCCTCAACACCCAAGGGTTTGGGTTCTTCCCAGGCCCTGCTTGAACTCCAACCCCATCCTGCTTTTATTTAAGACTGCAATGATAGGGGAAAAAAATGTTAATAGTGCTCCTGGGGCAGATTTTTCAAAGCCCTGGATTGCCTTATTAAAGAGGTCGTTATGAGACAGGAGTCAGATCAGAATCATTAAATTTTAATGTCTCCTAAATTCTATTGCAAAGACAAAGCTCTTCCTCCAGTGATTTATACTTGAAGTTTGCTCCTGCAGAGTGAGCACAAGCTGAAGAGCCCATGCTGAAGAGCCCATGTAGACCAACAGTGACTAATGACACTAAAATCTTTATTATTTACAAACCAAAGCCAGGATACACATAAAACCCAGTTCCAGCTGGAGATGTCAACTCAGCTGACACCTCATCATGGCCCAGCTGTAACACTGAGATCCACACCCACATAAATCCATCCTTCACTCAGCCTCTGCTGCAACTTCATCCTCAGAATGCAGCACTTAATGTCATCATAATGAAGCACAGGCAGGCCCATCAAAACACACTCCTGACACTCTGGAGATTATGGAAAGCTCTCTCCTGAAAACTGGGAAGCTCTGAGAGTTTCTCCAAATGGGAGCTGGATGGTGCTCCCTGACACCTCTTCACCACCAGTGCTGACTGAGTGCCTGTTCTCACTACAATTACCAATTTTATTTCTCCCAGAACAAACCTTGGAATGATCCAAGTTATGCCCAGGCTTAATGGAGTATTTACCACCACCTTTCTAGGTGTTTACCACATTTATTGCTCATTTCCCAAAGGAACAAGCAGATGTTTGAAGCTGTGTAGGATCAGCTAAGTCAATACCATGCCCTGAGAGGATGTGAGCACCTCCACACCCTCAGCTCAGTGAGGCTGAGCTGCAGTAGCTCCCCAAGCTCATTACAGCCCCAATGACACTGATTTGTGCACTAACAAGAGAGAAAACTCATCCAAATCCCCTGCTGGCCCTGGGAAAGGGATTAAAACCCAGCAGAACTCTTAATTACACAGTGCTGCTGGGAAAGGAACAAGGGGCACGGACTCCTTTTCCTCGAGGCAAGGATTCTCTGAGTAGTGACCTTAGTCCTGCCCCAGTTTAACCAGGGCTAAGGGATTTGGGACAACTGAATGCCACCTGTCAGTCAGGAGGTTTGCTCAGGAGGGGAGCCTGAGGGTGTGGAAAAGGCAGTAGGAGGAAAAAATACAGGAAAACCTGCAGTGGGAGTGCCTTGCCCAAGCAGGTGGGAATGGCCACAGGAACAGAGTGGTTCTGTGGGATTCCTCTCAGGTGCACTCTAGCTCTGCATTCCTAAGGGGAACTAAACAGCCATCCTCTCACTGCCCTTTCTGGGATGTGGCCTCTCTCCTCTCTTTCCAACCTTCCCCAGCTGTATTTATCACACAAACCTGCTGAGTTTTTCACCCGCACCTGAGGTCCCCAGGACTAGTGAAAAGGTAAGGCTTGCACAGGTGAGAACAGAGAACATCAGTCATGTCCTTCAGCCCTACAGAGAACAGCACATCCTGCAGAAAATAATCCACTTATCTGTTCCTGCTTTCACATTCCTGCCCATTTGTTCTTTTCCTTTCTCTTTTTTTTTGAAGCACAATTAGGTATTTGGAAAAGGCTTTCTTCAGAGCAGGGACTTGCACAGCTCATTATTCTGGCACAAGAATGCCACTGGTTGGTATTATTCAAGTTTGTACCTCTTGTTTGGATTATTCTGTACCATCTGTGCTCTTCTGACTCCTCCCGCACAGCACTTTAAAACCACACAACTATTTATTATCTCACTCTGCTTTAGACACCACCATCAACTCTTGTCCTCAAGATCAAGGAGAACTGTGATATCCTATACCTGCATCTGAATATAAACAAAAACCCATTTAAGTCATACATAGCAACGTGATTTATTTCCTCTGCTTAATTGTGCAAGCCAAGCTTTTGCCCAGAACATACATAAAAGAACACAGGTGACAGGAGAGGTGCTGAGGAGTTTAGAGCAGAGGGTCAAGTGCCATGCAGATTTTTTTTTCCCTGATTTATTACAGTCAGCTGAGTGGGAAAACAATGACTTGTCTTGAACAAAAACTAAGCTTGGCTTACTGAGTTACCTTTAAAGACTTACACAGGTCAGAAAGGTTCTTCTAAGCAGTAAGAAAATAATTATTATGAGATTCAGCAGGAATTGCAAGGAAAACTGTGGTGTAAGCTTCAAGCTCCTCTGCATGAGGCAGGACCAACCTGAGTGACTGAATGATGCATTTCCTCTGCACCTCCTTCACAGAGAGTGCCTAAATTCCATACCAAAATCCATGCCCTAAAGAGTTGAATTCACTGGGAAAATGAAATACGTAAAAGATGACACAGCTTCCAAGCAAAGAGATAAAAAAAAACATCTAAAATGCTCTTACTTTTGACAGTAGCTGTCCGGGTGCAGTTGTAAAGGATTGCTAACTCCCCAAAAACTTTGCCAGGTCCCATGGTGCAGAGCTTCACTCCCTCTTTTGTCACTTCAACCTTCCCATCTATGAGAAAAAGAAGAAAGACCATTTTAAATGGGCAATTAAATAATTTCAGACATTTTAAAAGGAAGGCAAATGGGGTTTTTAGAGTTAACATTTAAAATGCATTTGGTTGCAGGCCAGTTTGGACAGGGCTTGGAGCAACCTAGGATAGTGGAAGGTGTCCCTGGCCATAGCAGGGGATGGAACGGGATGGGATTTAAGGTTCCTTTCAACCCAAGGAATTCCATACTGTGAACAAAAGAAAAAAAACAAACCACCACCAGAGCCCTCCAACTTCAAAAGGAGCTAAACATATTACAAAGAAGAGCATATATATTCAGAAAAAACATTAAAACCAACTGTTGCATGCAGAAGCTTTTAACACTTGAGGGTTTTTTAGTAGAGCCTTGTCACAGTTGAGACAGCCATAAAACACAGAGCACCACCAAATAATTTCAGAAAGCTTCACCCCACACACAGTAACACCCCACCAGGTCAGAAGGCTTCAGGGATCTGCTCACACACAGTAACTCCACTCCAGGAGGCTGCAAGCATCTGCCCCTCCGGCCCTTCAGCCCAAGCTTTTATCCCCTCACGCTGATGCAGTGCACCTGTGTGCCCTCTGCTCTGTGTGACTGGTCAGTGCCCTGGGCACCCCACGGCTCATTAATGGCAATATCAGTCCCCTGTCCTGCACAGCTGCAGCCCATTAGAATTCACAGAGTCACTGGGCTGGGTTGGAAGAGACCTCCAAGATCATCGAGTCCAACCCAGCCCCAACACCTCAAGTAAACCCTGGCACCCAGTGCCACACCCAGTCTGTTTTAAACACATCCAGGGATGGTGATTCTACCACCTTGCTGGACAGGCCATTGCAGAACTTTATCACCCTTCCTGTAAAAAACTTTTTCCTAAAATCCAACCTGTATTTCCCTTGGCACAGCTTGAGACTGTGGGATGAGGCTTGAGACCCTGGGGATGAGGCTCGGCCACAGCCCCACTCCCAATTACCACAAAATCTGTGCCTACAGAGCATCTGTACAGTCAGGACATACAGTACACCAAATTCATTGTGAACTTTGTTTCACCTCTTAGACTTTCAGGCAAAATTCCCCCTATCTTTTGTGTTCAAAAAAGAAAAGGTTTAGGTCTTTTCCCACATGAAAGCAGCAGTGTAATTTTGCTCATTTTCCCTGAGAAACTAATCCCTGAGAACACTCATTCATGAGTAACAGAACTATCATAGAAAAGAAAATTACTCTGACCCGTGGTTATTATTTAATTCCCATCTCTCCACCCCTTGCCTTTCTGTATATCTCATTTTATGAGGGGAAATCTGCTTTATCAGCTTACCTGCACCATGCTGGGAAGGGATGTGTGAGGAAGGGTTAAAATCCCAGACTGGATGGAAAGAAGGGAGCTCAGGACCAACCTAGGAGGTTGGAAGTGACACATCTTTTTAATATTGGAGGGTTTAAAAAGCAATATTTGAAAACCAAGAGCCAGGAGAAGAGAAGGAAGAGGGGATGTGGGGGGGGCACAGAGTTATTCCCACCTAAAAAAAGGGTGGGGAAAAAGAGCAAAGGTTGCAAATCTTAGCATCCACTAAAAAACTTCCCCTGGCACCCCAAACTGGGAAACAGCTTCAGGGATCACGGAATACAGTCAGAGAACTGAAACACAGGCTCATTTGGGTTAGAAAAGATGATTATTTATCAAGCTGAAAGTGGCCGTTTGGTAAATATTATTATGATCTAATGTTACCTGGGCTGTGGGAGTGTAAAATGGCAAAAGTGCTTTTTGTGATAGAGAAGCAGAGTTAGGAGGGATTAAAATATCTTCATTGCAAGTTAATTTTTATTATTATTTTTATAAATGTTTGATTTATTTCCTCATATTATGTATCAATCTAACAAGAAGAACCTAAATAGATGTTTATCTCAAGAATGAGCAATATCAGCCTTTAGTGGGGCCTCCCACGCTTCAGAGATTCCTAAATAATTTTGAAGAATGTAATTTTTTGTTTAATAGAACTGAGTTTCAGCAGCTTTTTCTGCAAAAAGCTCTGCTGGATAAAGCTCTAAAACAAAAACCTGCAAAGGAAATTACTTTACCTGACTTTTGGCTCATGGGTTCCAAAGAAAAATGGGCAATTCTGAGCACTAATGCACAGATGGGATCACATTATTCCCAAGTGTTGGGAAGCACAAGAAACACGTTGCTGATGAAATTAAAATACTTGTTTTAAAAGTAAAGAGAAGATCTCCCAGCACGATATTGAAGGTATTGGCAAGATTAGATAAAACAATGCTCTGTGGTTTGGTAATTAATGTGCTCTTTAATTACAATTTATTATCCTGGAGAAAGCCTCCCATTCCCCTGCTGTGTAACTAGGCAATCTGGAACGTTAAACACCTCACCATAAGATACCCAGATGTGAGCAAAATTCACCTCTTATGGAATTAAAAGGTCAAAGAACTGCTGTAGGATTTTTCCCATTTCCTTTCCCTACCTGGCAGCCTATACAGTGCAAGTTTCCATGGAGCAAACAAATTGTTCTGCTGTATCAAGCAGATAAAGGAACCAAATGGAATAAAACACAATATTGATCAATTAATGGAGATACATCTGCAGCTTGCCTTGGCATCTCCATCAGACAAACACTAAATAATGCAAGAGATGCTTCTCTCCAAGCAGGAGAATCAGAAAATGCTGCATTTCAGTCCAAATATTGAGCATTATTGAATTCAACATTATATTTAATTTACAGCTTGAGCTGATTTTGGGGAGCGTTAGTTGGCATACAAACAATGCACTTTTCTGTCAGCTGTAAGAAGCTATTCCATAACAATGGGCAATGTGTATGATTTTCCAAACAGCATAAAATAAAAATCTCAGTGACTTTAGTTCCCCAGTTCCAAGGGCTCCAGCCATTCTTTTTCCAGGATGAGCAGGAGAAGGTGACCAGAGTTAAGGGTCAATAAAAGAGATCGATGCCTCCACAAGCCACCAGCCTCCTTCCAACAGAAATAGCTCCAAAAATCCCTTTAACCACGCAGAACTCAAAATATTTTGGGTTCTGCAGACCCCCAAGTCTCAGTTCTTTGGTTCTTTATCCTTGGACACTTCATGGGATGGGGCAGCTACAGCTGCTCTGGGCAACCTGTGCCAGGGCCTCACCTCACCCTCTTGCTTTGCAAGATTTCTGGGAGGTTCACTAAAACGTCATGAAATTAAGCTTTTCTTATGAAAAAACAGTCCTAGGAGTTAGAAATGAACGACACTTGGGGATATTCCATGAAATCCAAGAGGGAACAGCTTCCCTTGCTGCCCTGGTCCCCAGCACACATCCTTAGGCCCCTCAGCCAGAGCCTGGCTTTCCCAAATTAAACCCTGCGTGCTAATTACATTGTAGTCGCCAATTTAATTGTGGAGCAATTAAACTTTTAATTGCTAAGTGACTGCCTGACTTCAGAGCCGGTCCGATGAAGATGTGCTAACGCTGGTGTTTGTTTGGGAACACAAACCGATAATGGTCCCCATTATTAATGAATTATTCACGGGGTTGTGCCCTGGGCACTGGGAATCCTCCCCTCGGTGCCTGTGGAGTGTTACACTTCACCACGAGGAATATTCCCAATATCAAAACTAAAGCCAGGATTTAGGGGATTTGTCGCAGCCCTTCTTAAAATAGTGGAAGGTGTCCCTGGCCGTGGCATGGGGTGGAACAGGATGAGCTTTAAGGTCTCTTCCAACCCAAATCATCCTGGGATTCCAGACTGTGAACAAAAAAATGAGGCTGACACTGAATAAAAGAGGCTTAAAATAGGCTGACACTGAATTACTCCTGGTGCACCTCCATCCCAGTTTCAGAAATCATGGAAATAATTCCTGGAAAATCATCTATACGGGGAGATCATAGAATGGTTTGAAAGGGACCTTTAAGCTCATCCAGTGCCACCCCTGCCATGGGCAGGGACACCTTCCAATATCCCCAGGTGATCCAAAACCTGGCCTTGGACACTTCCAGGGATGGGAGCCTGTGCCAGGGTCTGTGCTCTGGTAAATTCTTGAATAACCTCCCAGAATGCCAAGTTAAACACGGATCACTTTAACCACAGAAGAGGGAAAATAAGAGATGAATGAAGCACATAAGAACAAAGCAGGGTCAATTTTGTCCCCTACAACACCACCAGCAAAACACAGAGGTTTTGTTGGGGACATTGGGGGTTTTGTCACTCTGAGTCCACCCAATTAAACTTGAAATAACTGGCTTGGAATTAAACTTGAAATCTCTGGCTGAACTGCATCTATGTCCCTCAAACGAATGGAAGGATAAAGTAAATTGCACTCATGTGACTCTCTCAATCAGGAGGATCATTTTTTCCCCCCCAGTAATTAAATGGTCATTTTCTCTTTCCAGTCACAGAAGAAAACAGATTAAGTTGACCTGAGGAACTTGTCAGCCTGAGTGTAATTTATATAATAGACTAAATTTTAGCAATGCATTATCAGCTCTCCCTTTTTCTTACCAGCACGGGGATAGGGCACTTGCTGCTTCAAGCCAAAACCTTCCATGAATCCCAAATCCAAACAAATCTGAATTTTAAAGATACAAGACTATCCAAGAGAGTATCTGAGAATCCCAAATGGATTTCTGTACAATAAGAGAGTTTCTCCTGTTGTCCAGTAAAGGCTTTAACAGCAGGAACAAGCCAGGGACATTCCCACCTTGTATTTCTCTATACCCAGGAGACACCTGGAAGGCCCAATTCCTTATTTTCAGTTGTCTCTACCAGCAGAGCCTTTGGAATACGGATAAGAGCAATGGATTTTACTATTATTCACATTTCTGGGCCCTCTTCAAGTCCTGGACCCTCAGGAAATTTTAAAAAAGGCTGGTTCACCCATGAAGGCACTAATTATTCATCACATTCCCATGCCAGGTTGAAAAATACAAACACTTCTAGCGAAAAATGAGGAATGTAAAAAAGCAGGGTTCAGCACGAGCTCATGCCTTCCTAAGATAAAAATTTCATCCCACAACTCCAAAAATGCCAGGAGGGGTGGGAGGAGGATTCCCTCAATTCAGTGCAAGATTCATGAATGACTATTCAATATTTGATTTCATCTGTGCCTGTTTCACACTTGGACTGCAGCTTGGTTTGTTGGATGCTATTCAAGCTCTGCTCTGAAAACTGAGGAATGATTGTTTGCAGGAAGTTTTCTTTAAGAAATATCACTCTGGATCTGCAGATTTTCCTGAACAAGGCTGAATATATTTCAAAAATGCCACTTGAGACAAAGCAAAATTACCCTTACAGTGACAAGCCCTTGTGCATGTGGGAAATATAAGCCCTGACAGGTTTCTCCCTCACCCAAATTCAGGAAAGTTCTGACAGAATAACTACAATATCAGTGAGGAAAAAAATAAATAATGTATATATTGCCAAATTTCAAGTTGTTTTCCCGCTGCAAATTGTTGAGAGAGTGTTTTGAGCATGGAGAAAACAGCATTTTCCTCAGATGTCTCCATGGGAAAAGCCAAATAAATTCTGATAGCATTTCTCAGGCTTATTTGGTCTTAAACTGGCACCTGCAGCAGGAGTTTAAAGCTCAATCTTTTAGACTTGTGCAAATGAAGAGGAACTGAACACGGGGCAGCTGGGCAGCCTGGAGATCAATGACCCTGCAGAGCCTCATCCATATCCCAGTCCCAAAAACCCTCCAGTGAGCTTTACCCTTGCTGGATAAAACCCAAGAGGAAGGGAAATGGAGCCAGACCTGAATTCTGACTCTCAAACCTCCAGCTGCAACTGGTGACAAGCTCCAAGTCCTTTCAGCAAATGCATTTGGAGTTGAACAAACTGATTTCAGCTCCTCTCAAACCCTCAGGGGGAGGCATTCCCAGTGTGATGGAACTGGGGCAGTCACGGGACAGCCTGACAAAACCAGACCCTGGAAATCCTCTTTTTGGAGTGGGGATTTCCAATGTCTAAGTTTATTTAGGAGACCCCGACACCAGCACAAACCCAAAACCAGAAAGTATTTTACCAAGCTGGCCCCACCTCCCTGGCACAGACCTGCTCCCAAAAAATTACATCCTAAAACTGCTTTTTAACACTGGCTTTTAAGAAATCGTTTTGAAACTGAGCTTGAAGCCATGAATCAACGTGTACCATGTCTGCAGCCTGAAGCGGTGAGTTCAGTAACACCTCTTGGATTTAAATCAAGGCACACTCCAGAGAAAGGATTACTGGAGATAAGAGCACAGCTCCATCCCAGTTTCCACCCCGGCTGCAGGAGCGTTTTGAAAAGCAGGGAATGGGAAAGAAAGGAGGTGATTGCCGAAATCTGTAACAGCAGCCTGGGGGCAGAGAGGGGCTGGGAGAACTGAGAGCAGCTGAAAAAAAAGGATAAAGGAACTTCCCCTGGGCTTTAAAGATCGGGACTAAAAGCCAGATGAGAGGAAGGCACGGAGCACTGAGAGCCAGTGTGGCAGCCTGTGGAAATCCCAGAGTCACTGGGGTTGGAAAAAACCCTTCAGGATCTTCCAATCCAAGCTGCACCTGATGCACACCTCACCAAACTGCCAACATTCCCCTTGAAAGGAGAAGTGCAGAGACCCTAATGAATTATCCCCAAAAAACCACTCTGCCTGCACAGGGGTGGGCACTCCCAACTATCTCCTCCTGTGACCCACACAAGAAAACTCTGCAGTCAAAGCAAAATAAATTACTTTTTCCAGGTTCCTCCTCTCTGGGAGAATAGAAAACCAGTTTGGATTTTTTCTTCTATTAAGATAATGATGATGATGACTATTTTTTGTTGCGGGTGTCTCATAGTTGAGATGGAGGCAATACAAAGCAACACACTCAATTTTCAGAAGGCTTCAAACTGTTTTTATTATAGCATAAATGCTTTTTATACATTCTTACAAAGCTCAAAACTTTACACTTTATTCATTGGTCACAAGGGACAAACAAAGTGTTTATTGGAATAGGCAGTTGCAAGGTTTCTCTTATTTATCCTTATTTCTTTCTTGGGTTCTATGTCAACGACCTTGGTAGGAAATTCTTTCAGGGGTAAACATGGATCTTCTTATCAAACTTGTCTCTGGCTCACAGAAGTTGATGTAAAACCTCTTCCACACCGGTGGACTGAACCCATTGCCAAGGGGAAATGCACATCCTCAAAAACCATATAAAACATCAAAAACTACACACACAGACATATATTTAGCCTGGTTTTCCAAGATCTTTCCAACTGTAATACAGATCCCTGCTCAGGGTTACGGAGAGGTGACCTCCAGAGCCCCAACACAACCTTGGTTCTTGTGGGACTCACAAATATTTTGTCTGATGTAAGATCTCCCTCAGCACCAAGGCACACACAGGGTTGTGCCACCCCAGAATGATCATTGATCCCACACTCTGCCCCTCAGCTGGACAGCTCCAGAAAAATAAACAGCTCTGCCTGATTCATCCATCAGGAGGCTGAAAAAAAAGGAGGGAAAGAGAAGTCTGGGATCCTTAGGGAAAGCAACAGAAGATGTGGTTTGCTCAGTTGGATTTTTGAAGAACTCAAGGAGTTAAGCTTGAACTTAAGAAGATCTGCAGAAAGTGGGAGATGCTGGCAGTTTACCCTCACACACACTCCCTTATCCCAGTCCTTCTGAATCCCAGATGTGAGCAAAAAGTGACCAGACAGAAGGGATGAGATTCATATTTCCCATGGATAAAATATTGAAGAGTTCAAATACCCTTCAGGGCGCACCTGTCTAATTTGCCTCACTCTTACCAGGATAAATAACGAGTTTCAATCTCAAAAGCAAACAAACCCAAATGCAAACTGCTTTTACCCCAAGCATTCTGTGGAAGGACACAGCCTGCCCTGCTGAGCTGCAATGTTTGTCCCAGATTTTGGTTCAGCACCTCTTAACCTGGAATTACAGCTCCAATTCCAGGAGTGCAAACTGACCCTTTTTTGGTACTCAAAGTCTTTTGTGAGAAAAACCCTGATTTGTTTCATTTTCACAGGCCTTCTATGACATTTGGTTAAAATAATCCCCTTAAAAACACTGAGAGTTCCTAGCGGAATACTCTGAGAAAAACCATTTTGCTCACCTGCCCCAAACAGCTTTAGATCCTGCCATCAAAATTTATTTCCTAGTTGCAAACCTCCCTTGCTTTTCAGAGCTCTCATTTTCATTATCTGGCTTTTCAAAATAGTTTGGAAGCATTTCAGCACGAGAGAAAACAGCCTTAAGTTGCCCCAAGGAAGGTTTAAATTGGATTTTGGGAAATATTTCTTCACAGGAAGGGTGGTCAGGCATTGGAAGGGGCTGCTGGAAGAGGTGGAATCAGCATCCCTGGAAGTGTTGGAAAGCCATGTGGATGTGGCATTGGGGGACATGGATTGGAGGTGCCTTGGCAGTGCTGGGTTAATGGACTCAATCTTGGAGGGCTTTTCCAACCTTAATGATTCTATGTCAAAATGTTAACCAAAAAAACCCCAACCAAAACCAAAAGTTGAAGCTATAAAGAAATAAAACAGAGGAACTGAGGAGTCTGTTTAAATTTATCCTTCAATCAAACTGAAAATCAATTTTGATATGGGATTGATAAGCGATACTGGGACATGCAGTCTCTGCAGTCTCATATCAAAGATAACAGACCAAACCCAGAGGCTGAGATCCCTAAAAACAGCACAAATTTATTCCCTTCTTTCCCTTTTCACCCAGGATAATCTTGCACTTGAAAGGCAGCAATAAAAGAACAGATATATTTAAAAACCCTGAGACAGCCACTTCCTAGAGAAGCTGTAACTCACAGAAATAAAAAATTAATATTGATAAAAATTTACACACCCATAATATTTGACACTGTTCTGCAGGTGCATAATCCACACATCAATCTGCCTGCAACAAATCCCAGTGCCAAACACTGACAGCTCTGCAAGGAAATCCCACAAAAACTCCTTACCCCAGAGGGTTTGAGAGGAGCTAAAATCAGTTTGTTCAACTCCAAATGCATTTGCTGAAAGGACTTGGAGCTTGTCACCAGTTGCAGCTGGAGGTTTGAGAGTCAGAATTCAGGTCTGGCTCCATTTCCCTTCCTCTTGGGTTTTATCCAGCAAGGGTAAAGCTCACTGGAGGGTTTTTGGGACTGGGATATGGATGAGGCTCTGCAGGGTCATTGATCTCCAGGCTGCCCAGCTGCCCCGTGTTCAGTTCCTCTTCATTTGCACAAGTCTAAAAGATTGAGCTTTAAACTCCTGCTGCAGGTGCCAGTTTAAGACCAAATAAGCCTGAGAAATGCTATCAGAATTTATTTGGCTTTTCCCATGGAGACATCTGAGGAAAATGCTGTTTTCTCCATACTCAAAGCACACCACAATAATTGTGTGGGGTGGAGGGGCTTATTTAGCCCAATTTTAGCCAAATGCTCCGATGCCATAATGCTTTTTAAGGCCACTGCAGCCTTAGTGATGTTGCACGTGCTCACAACTCTTTCCTGTGGTAAATAACATGAGGTGATGGCTAAATCCACCTGAGGAACAGCTGGGGATTAGGATTTATTTGGTCCTTCCAGCCCACAGGGTTTGACCAAAGAGCCAAACACTGCTCTGAGAGTCCACATTTCCCATTCCAGGTCTCATATTCTCACAGCACAGCTCCTCTATCTCCTATTTTCCACATTTTTCTGGTAAATAAACACCTGGGCTGAGGCTGAAGGGGCTGGGCAGGCAGAGCTCTCACTGGAGTGACTCAGATGCAGCAGGAGAAGATCTTCACTAAATCAATATTTTCACCTGACACCTGCAATGAGCTTGGCTCTGAGTTACACAAAAGCAGCAGCACTTTGTTGCTTTCATCCCTCGTCCAGGCACGAGGGGTTTGGAATTGCTGGTCAAAAAAACTTCGCAGGTTTCTGACAGCAAAGTGTTCCTGACAGAACAGGCGCTGCAGAATTTCACTCTGCTTTTCCTCCCCTGAAGGCAGGAAGGGAAGGATTTCTTCAGAAAACAAATCCTTTCCCATTTAACAAAAATAATTCTGCCCTGCTCAGAATCCCAACCACATTCACAGCACAGTGAACAACTCTATTTAAGCTTCTCCACTGGGAAAGAAAGGTGCAGACAGGGCCCTCAGGAGCTGCTCCCATTCCCTTTTTATCCTGCAGCCTCCCAGGGAGATGGATGCCTGTGATTTCCTTATTTCACCCCAATATTTAGTCCACTTTGCACCTAACTCTGATTTAAGACCTCCAAAGCATCCTATGGGAAAAGGAAGGACAGTTCAGAGCTGTTTTCTTCTAGGAAGAGATGGGAAAATAACACCAGCGGCTCAACCTGAATTTTATTAAAAAAATGCCAAGTGGATCATAAAGTATCTAGAACAACCACAAAGAGAAGCGGGAATATGAGAAAAGTGTCAGCAGCAAACAAAGTGGGGATTCCCTGGAGACCCTCACATGCCTGGAGGGTTCAGGCTCCACCACAACATGGAAACAATGACACCTATGAAATAATGATTTCACTGCTTTAAAAGATTCTGCTCCTTTATTGTCCTAATTCCCTCTCTGTTTGTCTCACAAATGACTCTTTGTGGTTTCTCCCAGAGCTTTTCAAGGGCTGATTCCTTCCACAGAACTCGAAAATCCAGAGTCCACTGGGAAATGGGGAAAGGATGGGAGACAGGTTGGATTAAACAGAATTGTTCAGCCTTGCCTGTGCTAAAATTTGGAGCTGAGTTTCCCTGGAAGCCACGTAGGGATAACCCTACTCCAGACAGCAGAGAAAGGGAATGGTGGAAGTGGTTAGGAAAACATTGGGAATCAGTAATTTGGAAAAAAATACCTGTGCTGTGAACTGTAGGAGGCTATTTGATTCAAAGAATAAAAACAGGAAGAAAGTGAGAGAAACCAAGTAAGTAAAATCAAGACTTGATTCTGAGAGAGAGAGAAAAAAATGTATCATCCAAGGGCTGTTTTTTCTCATAGTCAAATGCCCTCAGCTGAGGATCAGGATGGCAGCTCTGAGGCAAGAAACCAGGGCTTAAATCACAGTAAATCAGAGAATCCCAGGATGGTTTGGGTGGAAGGGTCTCGGGATGTCCTCTGGTCAAGATGACCCTGTAAAGTCTCTTTTCCCCAATCCAGCTGTCCGGGAAGAAATCAGAAGTCTGTCTGAAATCTGTTCTCAAGGTTGTTTATTATTTCTTATCTAAAACATTTTCTGTCTGGCCTGCCGAGGTCTGTTCTGCAGGTCAGTCCGAGGCACACTGCCCTCCCACGGGGCTGGTGTTGTCTTTTATACTACAAACTACATATTTGATATTTACAGTTATGTTCCAATACCTATCACCTGTGTTAGACAGTGAGTTTCTACTCTAAACCAATCCCAAAGTGCCTCCATCATCAAGAAGATGGAGGTTAGGAAGAAGAAGGGAGAAGAACAGGACAATGCCCAAATCCCTCCATCTTGTCCCCCTAGATGCCCATAGTCAAATTCTTCAAAATTTCACCTTTCACCCTGTGACAACTACTGTTATGCTATCTAAACTTTTGTGACCTTTAATTCTTCATACAAAGGTGGTAATTTGTTCCATGGGTCGAACTCAAAGCCACAGGTATCTTTGGCTGCATGCCAGGGTTTCCGAACCCCCTGCCAGGACTTCAAAGTCCCCTGGCTGGGGCTCGGATCATCCAGGACCATCAGGGAGATGTCCTGGGCTCAGACAGAAGGGCCCTTAAAGACCATCTCGTTCCTACCTTGGGCAGATGTGAGCACACAGAAATTCTCCTTCAAATCTTGATTTCACCAGGGCTGCATTTCACTTTTGCTCTTCTCTGGAAAACCCAGCACTGCTGACGTCACAGCAGGGTGTAAAACAGCCCCAGCAAAGCCTGCCCTGTGCTGGCAGGGATGGAGCAGCCCAGAAGGCAGCTGAGGATTTCTGCAGCACAAAGAGAATTCAGAAAAGAAACCCTGGTGCAGGGGGAAGTGGCATTTTTGGGAATAGATATCCCCAGGGATGGAAATCAGTGTAGCAGGAGCTCTTTGGTTTGTTACACAAAGGGCTGTGAGGAAGATTGGACCCATTTTATACAATGATGGAAAATGCAGGTAGGAAGAATTATTTATTTTTACTATGTTTGCTGGGTGATCACTGCCTGAGCAAGAAACTCCTTGGAAGCACTAGCTCTCATTCCAAATCCAAGGTGACAAATGGGCAAATGACAAGATTGGAAACACCTTGTGATATAAAGGAACGTGATTTCTCTGTCAAATGTGTTTGAAGTCTCCTCTGAAAACACAACAAATTGAGTTTTAATTACTTTTGCATACATCAAGTCTGCACTGAACTTTGAAGTAGCAAAGCTTCGTTTCACTGGCTGCTGCTGCAATTTGCACCACTCCAGGTTAATGCAATGTCTGCTCCCTGCAAATGTGAAATGCATTCTCTTATGAGCTGCTATTTCATGTTTGCAAATCAGCACGTTGCCTGGGCTTAGAAAATGTGATTTATTACTGTCTGGGACATGAGAGAGCAGCAGGAAGCAGCTTCTGATGATGGAGGGAATACAGAGTGACAAGTCCCATTTGCTTCTGAGCTCTGTCACTGATCTTGACTGTGGGAAAGGGGGGGAAAAAATCTGATATTGCTCTCTCTGGGTGTGCAGAAAACAAAGCACCCAGATCTGATAATCTGCCTGCAAACAATTTCTCAGCTCACAGACAGTGGCTTCGTGTGACAAGGTGCCCTGAAGAGACTTTTTTCAGCAGGCCAGGAAGTTCTAGCAATCCTGGAACAGCAAAAGTGTAAGGGCCAAAGATTAAAGACAAACTTATCAAGTACCAGTGCCCTGACCAACAAAATCAGGGTAGGAGTTTGGAGTTTGGATGGGAAACAGGCCTGACCTGTTTGGAATTATTTTCCCATGGCAAACACCTGTTTTCATGCCCACAGCCCTGGGCTGGAACACTTCCTGCCTCCTCCATTCCCACACTGGCTGCTTCCTCACACCACCTGAGGAGCTGAATCCCAAAATCACACAATACAACACAGCCCTGGGTTGGAAGGGACCTCAAAGCCCATCCAGTGCAACCCCCTGCCATGGCAGGGACACCTTCCACTGTCCCAGGCTGTTCCAAGCCCCAATGTCCAGCCTGGCCTTGGGCACTGCCAGGGATCCAGGAGCAGCCCCAGCTGCTCTGGGCACCCTGTGCCAGGGCCTGCCCACCCTCCCAGGGAACAATTCCTTCCAATATCCCATCCATCCCTGCTCTCTGGCAGTGGAAGCCATTCCCTGTGTCCTGTCCCTCCATCCCTTGTCCCCAGTCCCTCTCCAGCTCTCCTGGAGCCCCTTCAGGCCCTGGCAGGGGCTCTGAGCTCTCCCTGGAGCCTTCTCCTCTCCAGGTGAGCACCCCCAGCTCTCCCAGCCTTTCTCCCTAGGAGAGCTGCTCCATCCTTCCTGTCCCATTCCTGGCCAGCAGGGATTTGTCCCCAGCATGGAGGCAAACACACACAAACTTTTTTTATTCCTTTCCTTGCTAAACTTTTCAGAATCTCCATCACCCATTTCTTAGAAGGCATGAGAAGAGGAAGGAGAGGAAGAGCAGGGCTCAGAGAGTGCTTTGGGTGTGAAGATCAGGAGAGCTGCATGGACTGACCCCTAATTAGTCTGTACCAAAGGGGCCACAGGGTGTGGCTGAATGCACACAAATGTACAAATCAAAGTTCTCAGGAGACTGAAGGCTGGAACTGCAGAAGGGAACATCAATTAAGGACAAAAGTCCAGAAAAGAGCTGGACAGGTTATGGATGAGAACTTCTGAAAAGAAACACAGAACCACCCACAAAGTTCATCTGCTTTGTTTTCTCTTCTCTGCGAGTGCAGAGGGAGGATGACAAAAAGCCAAAGAGGGTCCCAACACTGAACTTTCACATGAATTTCTCCTCTGAGGGAGGTGATTTACTCCTTTTAATTGTATTTTCAAGAACCAGCTCCCAGTTTTTTCCCAAGAGAACATATTCCAACTTCTCTTCCATAGTGCAGTTTACATAAAGCTTTTTTTTTCCTACTCCTCCAAGTGACTGCCTTTCTTCTACAACCTGGAATTGCTCTGACATTTCTGCAGGTTTTTAATATCAAGAACATAATATTCTATTGAACCCTAAAGGACAGTGAAACTGTGCCTGCACAACACTGCAGAGCCATAAATTCAGATGATGATCACAGATGCTTTGTATTTGTCATCAAAAAGGTGCAAATCTCTCAAAGAGAAGCCCTGTGAGGATACTCCAAACCCAGCCATGGGAGAAAGCTGTCCTCCCCAAATATCAATTTATCATGCTCTGGATGAGCAAGCCCCTTTCCAAGTGATGGTCTCATGATTGAATATCACCTCCCCAACATGATTTACTCCTGAAGATGGAAAATGAAAAACAGCACTATTGTAGTTGATGAGTTGAGCTTTGGCCTTGGCAAATTTGATTGTAAATCTGAGGAATTTTTAAAGAATTCAGGATGGGACTTCTGAGTTGTTTTAGATGATGTGGTTTATTTTATTTATCTTCTATGTAGGCAGGAAGGGTGAGTTCAGCTCACATCTTCACCACATGGTTCAGAAGGTCACAAAACTTCTAGTTACAAGACCTTTTAAGGATTTATTGACTAATAAAACACTACCAACAAGGATATTTATGTTTTTGACCCAGTCCTTAAATATTTTGTCTTATGGACTTATGCTACAGTGTCAGATTTCTTAGCCAATCATGTTATGACACACAAACCTACAGTACTGCATTCTAAACTTCTTGTTTACCATTGTAACTACTTTTATTTTTTCTATATGTTAAACTCTAAAACTCTAAACATTCCTCTTTTTAACTTAACATGTCTCTGCTTTAAGCTATAAATCCACATCCTCCCTTCTAGCACGTAAGTTTGGAAGCCTCTTCCAAGGTCCCAAATCAAATCCTGGGTTTAATTCTAAGCTTTGGCTTACAGGCCCAAAGTTTTGAGAGCTCTCTGCATTTTGGATTCCAACAGTAAAAAACCCCAACTGCAGTTGAGAACTTTTGCTTGGTTAAACAGGTTATAACCAAGAGTAACCAGCCAGAATCCCTCCTGCCAGGGAGGAGAGCCCCCAGGCTGTGTGGGCAATGTGCTCAGGGCTGCCCCCAGGGCCACCATCCCTCCCTGAGCTGCTGCCAATGCTCTGCTGCTGCCCCCGCAGCACCACAGAGATGGAATGAGCAGAGGTGCATCACACATTTCCCAATTCCCACAAGGAAACCAGGACAGTGACGCCGTGCCCCGAGCAGGATATGGGTCTGCATGGCTCCTGCTCCCACGTTCTGGCTGTCACTAAGCTCAGGCTCGGTGCCAGAGGCGCTGCAGGGAGGGAGCTCCTTGTGCTGCCCGCTGAAAAGGCCAGGTCTGAGCCAAGCCAGCCGTGTCCTGCTGAGCCATTAACGAGGAGACAGAGCTGGCTGACAGCACAAACCCGCCCTCAGCTGCTCCTCCAGCCTCCCTCTGTCCCCTCCGACCTTCCCCAGTGACAAGAGCAGCACAGCCACCACAGGGAAACATGTGGCACCAGGACCTCAGGGACTGAGAAATTTGCAAGTGCTAAATAAGGTTTTTAATCCATCTGCCTGATTGCCACTTGTCAGAGGACCTGACTATGCCAGGAGCTACCTGGGGGTCCACCTCAGCCTGGAGCAGCTCTCCCACGGATGCTGGCTGCCCACCTGCTGCTGAGGAAGGGAGACATGGCAAGGCTGAAGGCTGGTTCATTGTTCCTCGGCAGATAATCCATCCCAGGGATCAGGATTAAGGAAAGGATCACCTGGAGAATTCTCTAACAGGGTACAGATCCCACAAACCTCTGGTGTCTCACAAGGAGGACATGTTCATTGTGTTGCTCAGCAGGCACTTTTCCAAGAGCAGAAAGCACTAGGATTCTTCTCTCTCATCCTTCGTGGAAAGGCTGGGAACAGCAAATGATGGCTGTGACAACAGATATAAAATATACCCAAGGTCTGGGATTAAGCACCAAAGATTTAGGCCCATCCTATCCAGAAGACAAGCTGCTTTTTTGTATTAACTAACCACTTTCACTGGGAGGAGAATAAAAATCCAATTCAACAGGAACTTTAGGAACTCAGAAGCACAGCCCCATATATTTGAGGGCTTCACAATTAAAGAAATGGAAGATAGTACTCCTTCCTGTCAGCAGTTTGCCAGCCTGCCTTCTGGATTTAGACTTCTATTTGGAGAGGAAACATTACTTTGGATACCTTGAGATGGCAAGATTCAAATAGAAAATAAAAACAGAAGGAGAAAAATAAAGTACAGATATCTGTACGGATGGTCCTGCTAAACCATGCCCCAGGAGGAGGAGGTCATGCAAATCACAAAAACACCCAGAAATGCCAGTCTGAGCAGGCTGGTGTGTAAAATACCACAGAATGCAAGATGGGAGAAAGGGATTCATCAAATCCCAAGGGCTCCAGAAGGCAGAGATGAATGACTGCCAGAGCTGCTGTGTCTGGACAGCCCAGCGATTTATTCCTGCTGGGGAATGTCACAAGGCACGGTCTGCCAGGTTCCTGGTCCATGGAACCCTCAGCTGCCCCAGAAACCCTGGAGCTCAGACAGCAGGGAGCCAGCACTGCCAGCAACTCATCCATCCATCCATCCATCCATCCATCCATCCATCCATCCATCCATCCATCCATCCATCCATCCATCCCACTGATGCCCCAAATGGTGCTGGAAAGGTTGATTATCACAAAAGAGGAGGCAAACAGCTGCAGACAAGTAACTAGGCCAAACAACTTCACCAAAATTCCCCTCTTTACCAGAAAACCCTTTCCCCATTCCACATTCTCCTTTAAAGGCTTTAAAAAAGCATGAGAGGCAAAAATCTGAAGTGTTCACTATAGGCTTACCCAAATTAAATGTCATTGTTGACATTTCCTTAGTTGGATAATTGTGTTTCTGGGTAATTTGGGAAACAGGAGTGTTGTGGAATAAAGACATAATGTGCTTAATTTGATGTACCTGTTCCATCCCTATTTTCCAGCAAGGAGGAAAGGCCTCTCCTTGGGTTCTAGTGGCGCCGTTGTTCCCACAACTGCAATTCCTTTTGTGCAATTAAATCCATTAAAAGCCATACATGGATGTATCCAATTCCCTTAAATTCCACTTCAGGGAAGAACAAGCAAGAGCTGGGGAGCCAAAGGCCAAGCAAGGAGTTGTCTGGAAGGTTTTATAACAAAAGTAAGTTTGCATTAAAATTTGAAACATGGAAGATTTTGGTACGAATAGCCATATTCACTCTTTTCCAGAGCCTTTCAGTGGGAAAGAAGTCATAGAAGATTTACTGTTCCAACTCCATGGACTCTTATCTCCCCCACACACACTGACAGGAGCAGAATTAGGAAATAATTGAAACTCCATTGCAGAACAAGAGCTACAAACTCCTGATCAGCATCAGCAACATCAACCCCATTGAGGAGAAAATAACAAATGTTTCCACAGCAGCAGGCACAGATTGTTTTACCTCTTTTGATCATGGAGCTGCTCAGCCAAGATTTGTTAACATCAATGCATTCCAAAGAGCCCAATTTCATCCCAGACCACCCTGATTTGTCTTTTATTTGTGTTGAGCACACAACTCCAAGGGCACAGATGGGTTATGGAATCAAGGTCACTGTTACACTTCTACTTTATTACTTAAAATGGCAAACGAGGGCTGACAATTTCCTTACATTTAGGAACCAATTAGGAACAATTTATTACTGATAATTTCTGAGGATTGCCACGAAGCTGCTGGCAGGGGGAGCACATTAACTCACTGTTTACACACTGTTTACTCACAGTTTGTCCCTGCATTTCCTCTCTACAAGCAGCTCTTCAGAGCACCTGAATTTGTTGGAACAACACTGCAGAGTTGTAACCTACCATCGATTTTTACTTAACCCATTTCCTACTGGAATTGTTGCATTGGAAAACAAACCTGCATTTTTCTCATGAGGTTTTTGGGTTCATTTATCAGCCTGGCTCATGCCAGAGACTTAACCCATGGATTAGACATATATCCCCTAAATCTGTCCATAATTTTGAGGGGTTTGGTTAATTTCTGGCCTGGTTCATCCCAGAGATTTAACCCATGGATTGGATATACAACCCCTAAATCTGTCCATAATTTTTAGGGGTTTGGTTCATTTCTGGCGTGGTTTATCGCAGAGATTTAAGCCATGGATTGAACATACAACCTCTAAATCTGTTCATAATTTTGGGGACATCACAGCTTTTGGGCACCAAAAATTCCAAAAGGACTAATTCAATCTAGTTCATGGAAGCTAAGGAGCCACTGGCACCCAAATTCCACACTCAGGAGGGGCAGATCCATATGGAAACGGGGTGATTGATCTGCTCAGGGCCAAGCAGGAGCTAAGCCCTGTCCAGCCCCACTGAGGATATTCTGCCCCAGGCTATGGGAAAGGATGGAAAGCTGCCTATGGAAGCATCAACTCCCAAAGAGCTGGGACTGCATGGGCAAGGAGATTTTGAAGATAAATTTAAAATCTGGATGGACTTGTTGGATCTATCCCAGGCCATCTCTCCCACCCTCCTTGGTCTACTGGTGTGGGACTGTCCTGCTGGCAAGTCACAGGCCTTGCATCCCAACCATAACCAACCCGAAACGTGGAATTTTGGTCAAACTGGGACACAGGAATTCTGGATTTCAGCTTTGACCAAAAGCAGCACCAGGGTAGAGAAGATTTTTCCTGAAGGTGAAGCCACCCAGAGCCCAAAGCCAGGGATTTGTGTTTGACATGAGAACTTTAACAGCACTCTGCTAACAGTTTGTTGTCCCAGTTTAATTGAGCATGAGCACTTAACATTTACTTTTCCCAGGCAATTGAGCAGGGAAAACTCAGTCCCACATCCACACAAACTCAGCAGATCCGAGTACAGCCAGCCAGCCACAGTTTAATGGGAACGGCTACAAATATGGCACTGCCATCCCAGCAGCTGGGAAGCACAAGGAGTTCCTTGCTCAGAAGCACAAGAGAGGTCACAGGGCAGCCCCCAGAGCAGGTGACATAGAGAAATTTGGGGATGTTGGGAAGGAATCCTTCCCTGGAAGGGTGGGGAGGTTCCTCAGAGAAGCTGTGGCTGCCCCTGGATCCCTGGAAGTGTCCAAGACCAGGTTGGATGGGGCTTGGAGCAGCCTGGGACAGTTGAAGGTATAGCAATGTTGGAACCCTGGATGCTGAGAATTTCAGACTTTCTGTGGTAACAAACACTGACCCCCAAGAGAACACTGCATTTGACTTGAGACCATGGAGAAGGCTTCCAAAATGGAATGACAGAATTCAATTCTAACTGAATGAATGGTAGAATTCAATTCTACCCATAATCTGGGATTGTGGGTGTGGAGTTTGAATAGAAGAGTGTGATATCACAGGGTGGGAAACTTAGAGTTTAAGGGTTTAGAATACAGTAATATATATTAAAAAGATGGAGGTTTTGGGGAAAAGGCTGGTCCTTCTTCTTTGCCTTCTTCTCCGTGGGTTTGGGTGGTTTTGTGTAATTGGATAAAAAAGTCCACATTGTGGGCCACGAGTTGTTGGTTATTGGGTTAAAAGTAAAAATAATTTTAGGTATCCTTTCTTAATTAAACAGTGTATCCTTAAAAAGCCTTGTAAAGAAAGAAATACTACTCCAATTTTTAGTTTGTTAGAGTGGAGTGCTGTAGAACTCAGGGCTTGTGAGAGTGTAACATAGATAAGAACTAATAAACATCTGGGTCCAAACAAGAAATACTATCTCACACATTTCATCCCGACCCTAGCAAAAAAAAAGTTAAAACTCAACACAGCAGCTTCTACTCAAGACAAACTCTGGGAGAAATACAGCCAGAGGAATGGATTTGAGAGCTTGGGATCCTTTCTATGGCCTCAGGCACAGCCCTTGCTCGTAGTGTGATGGGTCTAATCACACCCAGCTCTCATTTTAAATGCTACCAAGTGCCAAATTCTTTCACTCCCAGAGCCAAGCTCTTTGGATAATCAATGAGAAACCAGGATAACCAAGTGTTTTTTTGACTCATAGAGCCTATGTGGAGCAGAGAGAAATTATCGCAACAAAAAAAAAAAGAGCACATGGCCACACAGGGAGCTGTTTTTCCAGACTGCCCTCCAGCACTCAGAGGTTAATGCAGCACTCTCCAAGCCCTGCTCAGAGCTGGAACGTGGCTGTTCAGGCACACTCCAATTTGTCATGATTCACCTGGCACTTAGAGAGTCCCTGATCCCCCAGCTAATCCTACACCACAGCCCCGCAGGACAGGAAACACTGCTGATAGTGAGGGGTGAAAATCAAAGCTGAATTTGTGCAGTTTGAGGGGGCTTCTGGTTAAAAGCTACTCTTCAAGAAAGGATCCCGACAGGTTTTGCACTTCCCTATTCAGGGAACAGCAGGAAAAAAGGAAATTTAAGCTGCAGGTTGATCTTGGCAATGGTTCTGCTGTCTAGGAGCATTTACACAAAGGAGCTGCTGAGGCAGGAAAGCATCGAAATATGAGGGAGATTTGGGCCCTGAGGAGGGGAAAGAGGGCCAGGGATAGAGTTTGGAGTAGGGTTTGGGTTTGAACCCTGCCCAGTGCCTGCACTAAACCACCACTGACACAAAGCTGTGGCTGCATTTGAGCTCTTCTTTCCCTGTGCCTTCCACTGCTGCCCACACAATGACAGTGCCTCATTTTTCCAAGGGAGTCACCATTAAGGTGATTCCAAAAGACCTCCAAGAACATCAAATTTTTGACTGAACACCAGCACATCAAATAAAGCACAGCACCAAGTGGTATGAGGAGCTGCAGGTGTACTGAGCTGCACAGCTTTTCCTCTGGGTTTTTCTTCCCGTTTTATGGAGCTGTAATTCCCACCACAGTCACAAGGATGGGAACTGTGTGTCTGCAACAGACTTGAACCTCTGTCACAACACCAAGTGAGAAAGGATGGGAGTGGGATTTGCCAAATAGCTGCTCTGCCAAACTCAGATACAGAAAACATCACCACAAGGAACATTTTTGACAAGTGAGCTTGAAAAGCAGGGGTTATCTAGAAGGAGAATCCATGGAAATACGAGGGGCAAGAGGAGATAAGGAGATACAAGTTTCACACAGAGAAATTCCCAAACCCCAAGAGCTTAGCTGATGACAAATTACAATTTAAGGAGAAAAGCAGGGAGTTCCATTCCTACCCAACACGAATTCTGTGCAATGGTTCTCCCTGACAGAAAAAAAAAAAAAAAAAAAAAAAGTGGTTGTGAAGTGATGCAATCAATCCACATCTAATTGGCATATTAACAACCACAATTACCAGTTCATCTTTCCCAATTTTTGTGTGCAGGTTCTTAAAAGTCAGAGCTGGAGCTGCACACAGCCTTCAGGAGAGGGAAATGAGAAAATCCTGTGTAGGCAGCCCTTCACTGGGGGTTTGGTTTTGCACCATTATTGATGAAACACAAATTCCTGAGCCATCAGATTTTGTTATTTTGCTGTTTTTCCATTGCCAGAACTCCTGCTGGGCTTGCCAGTGGGAAGCACAGGAAGAACTGAAGTGAGCAAGCGCTGCCTTGGCAGCAGTGAGGAGCCAGGGGCAGCAGCCTCCTACAGTTCCAGGTTTCACTGATGCTCTAATATTCCACAGGCATCTCCAGATCTTTTGGGACAAGCACCAGGATGCTTTTCAGTGCAGCAAACCAGGTCAGAGAAAAAGGAGAGTTAAGGGGATCAGAGAATCACAGAGTGGTTTGGGGTGGAAGGGACCTCAAAGCTCACCAGCTACAATAGTGCTGGTTTTAATTGTCCATCTCCAGGTGTAAAATCACGTTGGGGAGGTACCACCAGCCCTGCCACCCCTTCCGCTATCCCAGGCTCCTCCAAACCCTGTCCAGTCTGGTCTTGGACACTTCCAGGGATCCAGGGGCAGCCCCAGCTTGTGTGGGAAACTTGCTGATACTAATTTGAAGCAGCTCTGAAAGCTGAAGGAATATTTCGTCTTGTTCCTAAAGCAGCAGCACAAGTTTTACACAACGAGCACTTTGCTGGCACGCAGCACCAACCTTCAGAGCCTGGGCTGGTTTTCCCTGGCAAACCCTACCTCTGTTTGCCAGTCAAGTGTGTTTTAGCCAATATGACAGCTAAATGATGTTTTTTGCTTTTGTTGCTTTCCCGTTTGGAGAATTTTCCAAAGCCCCATTTGGAGAAGCTGCCAGCTCAGTAAATATTGTGTGTGCAGAGCATATGTTGTAATAAATACCAGGATATACATTAAAGGAGAGCACACATTAATGGCTGCTTTGTTATTCTGCTGCCTGAGGTGGAATTTCATCTACTGCAATGCCAAAATTTCACCCTCCATCCCCAGCTGTGAAAGGTTTTGCCACCTTAGAGCACCAAAGACCACTGCAGAGCACCCCAGATTGTTTCCCAGCTAAGCTATTTGACCTAAATTTCTTCCAAAATGTGATTAAAAGAGAGAAGTTTTAATTTTAAAAAATCCCATTTCTGCTTTATTTTGTTAAGTACACATTAATAATAACTCACAAATCCCAGTTCCCCAGTGAACAGCCCTGCATGACAAGGCTGATTGTCCTCTGCAATTCACAGATACAAGAGGAATTTTTAAAATTGTGTCTTAAATACAGGAGGAACCAAACACAGCAGAAGACCCACACCTTGGCCAAACTTCCCAGAACCTTTCCATGGCTTTTAACCCCATTAGAGCTGAAAAATCGTGGACTCATGGATTATTTTGGGTTGGACGGGACTTTAAAGCTCACCTCACCCCACCATGGGCAGGGACACCTTCTCCTATCCCAGGTTGCTCCAAGCCCCATCCAGCCCAGCCTGGCAGAGAATTGTTGTTTTTCAGACTCCAAACCAGCACTCTGGTCACAAGCAGGAATTAAAGAACACATCTTTCATCTTCCTGAAGGATTTTGTGAGCACTGCAACTGCCTCAGGCTGGCTGAGATGTTCCCTGCACCACGCAGGGATCCTCTCCCCTCCCTTCCCATCCTCTTGCTTTTCCCAGGTAATAAAACCTCTGGGAATTCAGGCAAAGAGGTGCCCACAAATCAAGGCCTGCCATTTTTTCCTTTGGCTGGTGACAAACAGCCCCATGAGGAAAAGGAAAAAAGCAGTGTCTGCAATAAAACCCAGCCAGCTTTTCTTTTTCTAAGGCTGTTTGTCACTCTTCAGGGCATCCGAGAAATGAGCTCAAGGAATTTGATCAAAATTGCTAATTCTGGAGCCAAGCACATCCCAACACAGCACCTGGGAAGTCTTTTATTTCCCCTCTTAAACAGAACCAAGAGTTTTCCATGACAGAATTCCAGAAGGGTTTGGGTTCAAAGGGACTTTAAACCCCATCCTGTTCCATCCCTTGCCAAGCTGCTTCCCTGCTGTCTCACACCCAATTTTCCCCTGGATTTAAAGTGATGAAGGAGTCATGTGGGAAACAAAGGTGGGCACCTGCATGGCTGTCCTTGCAGAGGAAAAATAAAGAAGTATTTTTTAACAGACAGAAGCTGTCCCCTGAAATGAGATGGATGAATTTACTCCCAGAGATTGATGAGAGAAAACTCAGTGTGGGAGGAAGGCGGGAGCCATAAATAAAAGGAGAGAGGAAAATTTCCTGGGAGGGTACAACAGCACAGAAATCCAGGTCTGCAGCTCCACAATCCCCTCAGGGAATCCCTCCCTGGGGTCTGCAAACCAGAGGGATTCCTGTAGGAACCCCAGCTCTGCCTCTGCTGGGCATGGGCACACCAAGAATACCAGGAATTCTTGCCCATGAGCTCCCATTTCCTGGGACAGGGAGCCTGGAGACTCCAGCTCTGCCCCACCTTCAGGAGTTCCATCCCAGCTCCAGCCACAGGGATTTGCTCTGTATTTGGGCAAAACCCCCAGAATGAGACCAGTGATGAAGCTGGTGGGAAAGAAATCACAGAATACCTCTCCTTTCCTTCTGTTCTGAAGAGTGGAACATAAAAATGATAAAATTCCAAGTGTGCACCTCGTGATTGATGCACTGATGAGTTGATCAAACAGTACAAGGACTTCTTTATTGCTATAAATGCTGATTTAACTCAGCACATCAACAGCATTTCCTTGATTTATTTTCATCTTCATCAAACAAAAGATTTAAATTATTCCTCTCTTAATTGCTGTGCTTAAATCCAACACACAGCCTTGGAAAGTAATGGGTAGACAAAGAAAGATGAAAACAGTCCCTTTTTTGGCCCTGATTAATTTTAGCCCAGCTAATTACAGGCAATTACACCGAGCTGAGGAATTCCTGGGTGTTCAGGGGACAGTGGCTGCTGCCACTTCACTGACACCCTGTGTCAGTAGTACCCAGAGCTCTGGGCAGCAATAGGTTCTCCAACCTCAAAAACACAAGGAAAAGTGAACAGACAATTAAACCAGCCCTCAAATTACCTGAGAAATTACTCATTTTCTGTCTTGTTTTATTACTGCAGAGCACCCAGCAGCTTTTTCAAACGTTGCCATGAACCAGGTCCTTAAAACCACAAGCATTAAACCCAACAGACTCAGCCAAAGCCGAGAGCAGCAACATCTTTCAGCTTTTTTTTCCCCATACAGCTGTGATAAATCAAACATTTTAACCTGACTCCATCAAACAAAATGCTTGAAGTGATATTCAGTGTGTCTGAATGACCTTTGGATTTCAAGGTGGCCACAGGAGAAGCACCAAAATACAGATGGGCTTCACCCAGGAACAAGGTCATGGGCTGGAGAGAGGACAGGTTCAACAGAAAGAAATAAAATTATGATTTCTGTCCTTGAGCTTAGGGAAACGGAGCAGGGAAATAAAACCTTCAGTTCCAAACTGCATTTTACTATCACTGGTGTAGGGAAAATCCCAGCACAGACCAGTGCCACACATACACCTCAGGGAATCACATAAGCCTTTTTCCAGCCACACCACCCAGCTGACAAAAAGCTGATTGAATCCCAGAATCTCAGTGTGGTTTGGGTGGGAAGGACCTTAAAGTCCATCCCATTCCACCCCCTGCCATGGCCAGGGGCATCTTCCACCATCCCAGGCTGCTCCAAGCCCCATCCAACCTGACCTTGGACACTTCCAGGGATGGATACAGCTGCAGGATTTGCCCTTCCAAGCTTCCCACAAGCCTATGCCAGAAAATTTCTTGTCATTTTGGCACAGGATCTCCAGTGCCCACATCAAAAAGCCATTTGTAACTTATTACAATACTGCCATTCACTGTCATATCTACTGCAGGTGTTCCAACTTCGGCAAAATGACTTCCTGGGAAGCAGGTGACATTCCTTTAGGATATAAGAAATGAGCTGTCAAAGCACAAGCAGGGATCCTATATTCACAGGGCTCGCAGTATGCACAACTCCCACTCAGTGCTTTGAACTTCAGTTGAGCTGGAACCAGCCTCCCTCATCAGAAACCTTTCATTTCTGCGGGGCTCCCAAGGAAAACACTCTGATTCCAACCCAAACCCCTCAGGATAAGTCACCTCTCTGATTTTTGACTGGATGCAAGAACAAGATCAGAGGTTTGCCAGCCCCAGATCTGCCTACCTTGTCAGCTCCTCGACTTCAAAACAAGCCCATCAAGGAACAAACACCACGCACAAGATCCCTGAGGCAGCACCGACTGAGGGTGCTGTGGGCACAAACCCCTCCCTGCTCAGCCCATTCCTTTAGAGGGAAAGAGAAAACCCAAAACTTGGGATAATGGGATAAAAATGAAGAGATCAGGTCAGAGGAGTGTAAGGAAGGAATCCTTCCCTGGGAGGCGCTGGCTCAGGGTGCCCAGAGAAGCTGTGGCTGCCCCTGGATCCCTGGCAGTGCCCAAGGCTGGACAGGGCTTGGAGCAGCCTGGGACAGTGGAAGGTGTCCCTGCCCATGGAATGGGATGAACTTTAAATCTCTTCCACCCCAAACCATTCCATGATTCCATGGTCAGACCTACATGGTTCTACCCAGCTCCTGCCCTAGTCCCTGGTGATCCCTGGCTCAGCAGCACCCAGAGCCTGCTCCAGCATCCCTGACTCAGCTCTCCAAAGGATGATGGAGCTGCTGCTCCAGAAGCCCCCTGCAGCATGCTCTTCCAAACCCACTCCCAGACTGGGAGGGATCCAAACCCCCCAGGGCTGCCTGGCTCTCCAGGCAAGCTGAGAGTTGGCACATTGGCACGGTATTGTGGAAAGAGGTGACTCTAATGTAGGGAATAATGTGCTCTGACTCCATGATTCAGGAGGCTGAACAAATGCTTTATTAAGCTATACTATAGTACACTAATACTATACTAAAGAATACTAAAGAGGTACTAAAGAAAAACCTGTGACTGTCTGGAGACAGTCAGGACACATCTTTGACCCAACTGGCCAAGGAATCCAAACAACCCTCAGCAGAATCCAATTAACAAATCACTCTCGGTAAACAATCTCCATAACACATTCCACGTGTGCCAAGCAACAGGCGCAGCAAATAGAGATAAGAATTGTTTTCTTTTTCTCTGAGCTTCTCACTGCCTTTCCCTAGGAGAAATCCTTGGTAAATTTGTGCCTGCTACTCTCTGTGAAGAGAGCTGCAGCCACAAACATGGGACCCTCTTTGGCTCAAAGTGTGGGGCTTAAAATGCTGAGATGTACCCCAAAGTCTATCTGGGGACATGGGGGGTGCCAAACACCCCCTCCCTGACAACAGCCACAGCAGAGTAGGGAACGGGAAGGCGCTGGTTTGAAAAGCAATTTAAAAATCTTCCTGATGTCCAATTCTCACCGCCTGTGCCGTATCTCTCCCACATCCCATTGTCAGGTTAATTGCCTGCCAAGCGGCCGCTGGGAAGACTCGGGGAGCAGAAATAATTTACCTAGAAACTGATGTTCGAGTTCTCCAGCTGGCACCGGGGTCCTGAGCATTTGTAAAAGGCCTTTTTAAAGCACAATAGCTGCCCTTCAGCTCTGGGGACACGAACCTGCCAATCCTGGCTGCTCCGTCAAGCCAGGCTTTCAGGGATGTGAGCAAGCCAAGATCCCACACTGCCAGGGAGCCACAGGCTTTGGAGGGACACTGGCTGCAGCTTTCCAACGGAAAATCCATCCCAGCACCTGCCAGACAGCACAGGGGAGGATAGCAAGAGCCAGCCAGGGATGTGTGATGGAAATGCCACTGAATCCTTAAAGCAAAATTGGAAAAGGAGAAGCTGAACTAAGCAAACTAAAACTTCAGTGCCTGTGTTCCCACCTTGCTTCACTTTTGGTTCCTGTGTTCTGTCAGTCATTCCTCCTGCCAAATCTCTTCCACAAATCACTCACCGGCTATTTCAATTTCTCCCAAGGCTAATTCCCCACTGAAGGAAATGGGAAATCTCTGCAGGAGAGAGTGGCCAGGGACCTTTTCATTTCCAAAAAGCCAGTGCAGAGCACAGCAGCTACCCGAGACTGACAGGACTAATCCTCCCCCTGTCCTGGCCTTTGCCAGAGGAACAAACACAGCCCTGCCTCACACTGCTGGCTCCAGCTGCATTTGGGAATCCCACAGGGACTGATGGGCACACCTGGAGAGAGAAGGGCTCAGCCTCAGAACAGCATCACTCCCAAAACCTAGCCCTGCCCTCTCCTGTGTGAAATTCCTCTGGAAACAAAGTGTTCCTCTTCCTCTGGAGATGAAGGAAACCTGCTCTGGTGCCTCTCAATCCCTTTTATCCCTGTCCTCAGGGCCAGACAGCACCTCCCAGGCAGGAATCTCCACCTTCCACCTTCCCACTGAGCTACAGCCCCAGAACTTGCTAAGTTTTCATAGGAAATTTGGGGGAAATTAATGGAAAGGGAATATAGATTCAGTAACACAGGGCAACAGGCTAATAAATATCAGAGATGCCAATAAATATCAAATATTATCTCAGAGTCTCCAGCTTGACCTGGAAGTGCCCAAGGCCAGGTTGGATGGGGCTTGGAGCAGCCTGGGATAGTGGAAGGTGTCCCTGCCCATGGCAGGATGGCACTGGATGGGCTATGAGGTCCCTTCCAACCCAAACCATCCTGGGATTCTAAGCTAATACAGGTATCATACACCACCAACCAACAAATCACAGAAAACACAAATATTAGCCATTAAAGGCAAAAAAACACAAAAGAAACTCTCAAAAAGAGGAGCTATGAGTAAATGTTTTCCAACCCACTTGTAACTCTTCTTTTTAATAACAGAAAATGATCTGGCTGAGAAAAAATAATGAAGGTGCTGTCAAGGAGGCTGCTTAAGTTGATCGATCATGTGTTTAAAGGCAATCCACCCCCTGCTGCTGAGCACAAGCTCAGGCAGACAAAAAGCAGCAGTTACAGAGCCCAAAGTCTCACTGATGGCCTTCATTAGTGCTCTGGGGAACCATTACCCTCAGTAGATTTTACTGGAGCTCTCCAGGAGGAATAAACTGATAAAAATCTCTCTTGGAATAAGTGCTTGCATGATCCACTTCCCCTGGAGTCTCTTCTGGAGCATTTCTCCTCACAGGTGGATCTGAGCAAGCCTCTTCCCCTGGGAAACAGAAAAGCTGGCAGAGAGAAAAGCCAATGCTCCTGAGAACTTGCCCAGAGAGGTTTCGGACTCCTTATCCCTGGAAGTGTCCAAGGCCAGGAAGACCAGGGCCTGGAGAAAGCTGGAGTGGATTTAAGCCAAAGGAGGGCAGGTTTAGGTAAGATGTATGGAAGCAATTCCTCCTGGGAGGGTGGGCAGGCCCTGGCATAGGGTGTCCAGAGAAGCTGTGACTGTCCTGGATCCCTGGCAATGTCCAAGGCCTTGTCCAGGGCAGTGTCCTCTGGCAGTGTCCAGGGGCTTGGAGCAGCCTGGGACAGTGGAAGGTGTCCCTGCCCATGGCAGGGGTGGTGGCACTGGATGAGCTTCAAGTCCCTCCCAACCCAAACTGGGATTCTGAGATTCCAAGCTGGACATTTCCAGGTGTCCCTGCTGATGGCAGCCTGTCCAGAGATGTCACAGTAGCAGGGCAGACACTGTCCCCACTATCCCCTCGCTGTCACGCCACAGATTTGGCACTCGTGGCTTCCTCATGCTGCCACCAATCCAACCCACAGGACATTTCCTGCTGTGGCCACGCAGCAGGGGACACGCTGTCAGCATCCAGGGATAAATGAGTGTTCCCTTCACTCAGGAGGGCTCCCAGCACAGGCACCAACATCCCTGAGATGCTGCTGGGACTGCAGTGATTCATCACCTGCCCGGGCAGGGCATCAAGACAAGACCTTGCCCTGTGACAAAGATAAACTACCCAGGAGATGAGGCTTAATTCACTCCTAGAGGAAATGTTACCCTTAACACAAGGGAGTTATTTCCCACATCCGATGCTACCACAGGAATACAATCACAGCAGTGAGCAGGGTCAGCAGCTGAGCAAGGGCCTGGAGCCTCTGGGT
>NW_024369042.1:0-3369 GCF_014805655.1 Passer montanus
AGAGAATTTGGGGAGGGGGCTTTGGGGTCTCTAAATAATTGGGGGGTGGGGGTCCTTGTAGAATTTGGGGGGAGGTTTAGGACCCCAAAATAATTTGGGGAGGGGTCTTTGGGGTCCCTAAATAATTTGGGGAGGGGTCCTTTGGGGTCCCTGTAGAATTTTGGGCGGGGTCTGCGGGACCTTAAATATTTTGGGGCGGGGTCTTTGGGGTCCCTAAGTAATTTATGGGGGCTCCTGTGTAATTTGGGGGGGGTCTCTGGGCCCCTTTAAAGGGGAGGGGTCCGCACAGAGCCCCCCCCAGAACAGAACTCAAGCCACGCCCACTTTGTGTGAAGCCACGCCCATTTGGGCGGGGAATAACCCCGTACTGCGAGGCCACGCCCCCACAAAGCCACGCCCCCTGGCCCCACATCTCCCCAGCGGCGGGCGCGGCCAATCAGCGGCGGGCAGGCGCGGGCGGGGCGCGCTGCTATTGGCCGACCTTGAGGCGGCGCGCTCCCATTGGCGGCGGGGGCGGCGTGGGGCGGGGCCAGGCGCGGGGGCCCTGGGCGGGGCCGGGGGCGGGGCGAAGGGCGGGGCGAAGGGCGGGGCCAGGCGGAGCCCCGCCCGCCGGCTGGTGCTGGGCTGGTTCCTGCTCTGCGCCGGCATCCACGGCGTCCTGGAAGGGTACTTCAGCCTCCGGCACCGGGAGCTGCCCGCCGACACCGGGCTGCTGGCCGACGTCTGTGAGCACCGCTGGGGAGGGGCCCGGGGCACTGGGAGTGTGGGGAGGGGTCCCCAAGGGCTGCAAGGGGCACTGGGAGTGTGGGGAGGGGTCCCCGAGGGCAGCACAAGGCACTGGGAATGTGGGGAGGGGTCCGCAAGGGCTGCAAGGGGCAATGGGAGTGTGGGGAGGGGTCCCCGAGGGCAGCACAAGGCACTGGGAGTGTGGGGAGGGGTCCCCAAGGGCTGCAAGGGGCACTGGGAGTGTGGGGAGGGGTCCCCGAGGGCAGCACAAGGCACTGGGAATGTGGGGAGGGGTCCGCAAGGGCTGCAAGGGGCAATGGGAGTGTGGGGAGGGGTCCCCGAGGGCAGCACAAGGCACTGGGAGTGTGGGGAGGGGTCCCCAAGGGCTGCAAGGGGCACTGGGAGTGTGGGGAGGGGTCCCCGAGGGCAGCACAAGGCACTGGGAATGTGGGGAGGGGTCCGCAAGGGCTGCAAGGGGCAATGGGAGTGTGGGGAGGGGTCCCCGAGGGCAGCACAAGGCACTGGGAATGTGGGGAGGGGTCCCCAAGGGCTGCAAGGGGCACTGGGAGTGTGGGGAGGGGTCCCCGAGGGCAGCACAAGGCACTGGGAATGTGGGGAGGGGTCCCCAAGGGCTGCAAGGGGCACTGGGAGTGTGGGGAGGGGTCTCTGGGGGTTTCCCGAGCACATGGGGAGGGGTCCCTGGGGCAGCACGGGGCACTGGAGGGGCTCTGGGAATGTGGGGAGGGGTCTCCAGGGCAGCGGGAGGAGCATGTGGGGAGGGGTCTCGGGGGTACTTGTGGGTTCCCTGGGCATATGGGGAGGGGTCCCAAGGGCATCTGAGGAGTCCCCGGGCAGGTGGGGAGGGGTCCCTGGGGTACCTGAGGGGTCCCAAGGGCATCTGAGGAGTCCCCGGGCAGGTGGGGAGGGGTCCCTGGGGTACCTGAGGGGTCCCTGGGGTATCTGAGGGGTCCCTGGGCAGGTGGGGAGGGGTCCCTGGGGTACCTGAGGGGTCCCCGGGCAGGTGGGGAGGGGTCCCCGGGCCGGTGGCCAGGGCTCGCCGGGTGCTGGGGGTCCCCAGCCCCCCTGACCCGGAGCCCCCTCCCCAAATTGCCAGGGAAGGAGTACGCCAAGGCCGACAGCCGCTACATGACGTGAGTTGGGGACCCCGGGGACCCCGGGGGGTTGGGGGTGGCCGTGTCCCCCTGCCCCCCTGACCCCTCCCCTCGGGCTGTCCCCCAGGAGCGATGACTTCACGGTTGCCATGGAGACGGTGACAGCCTGGGCCTGGGGTCCCCTGAGCTTCCTCACCTTCCTGGCGCTGCTGCGGCAGCACCCGGCGCGCCACGTGCTGCAGCTGGTGGTGTCCCTGGGTATGGCACTGTCATTGTCATTGTCATTGTCACTGTGTCACCCTGACCCCGTCCCCGCCACGTGCTGCAGCTTGTGGTGTCCCTGGGTATGGCATTGTCACTGTGTCACTGTCACTGTGTCACTGTGTCACCCTGACCCCGTCCCCGCCACGTGCTGCAGCTGGTGGTGTCCCTGGGTATGGCATTGGTCACCTCTGTCACCTCTCCTCTGTCACTGTGTCACTGTCACTGTGTCACTGTCACTGTGTCACCTGTGTCACTGTGTGACCTCCCCTGTGTCACTGTCACTGTCACCTGTGTCCCCATCCCTGTGTCACCATCCCCACCACATCCTGCAGCTCATGGTGTCCTTGGGTATGGCCCTGTGTCACTGTCACTGTGTCACTGTGTCACTGTGTCACTGTGTCACTGTGTCACCATACACAGTGTCCCTGTGTCCCCATCCCTGTCTCCAGTGTCCCCTTAAATCCCCACCCTCCTGACCCCAGTGTCCCCAGTGTCACCATCCTCCTGTCCCCAAGCCCCCTGTCCCCATCCCCGTCCCGCCCACTGAGGGGGGAGACCCCCGGAGACCCCCCCAGGGGTGAGAGACACCCCCAGAGTGAGGGACCCCTCCCCCAGGGCTGAGGGACCCCCCCAGGGCTGAGGGACCCCCCCAGAGTGAGGGAATCCCCCCACGACCGGCCCTGCCACAAGGCCCACTGAGGGGGGAGAGACCCCCAGGGGTGAGGGACCCCAGGGGTGAGGGACCCCCCCCGGGATGAGGGATTCCCTCCTCCCCTCTCCTCAGACCTCCCCCCCAGCCCGAGGGACCCCCCCGAGGGAGGGTTCAGCACCGGGAGGGTCCTGGAGGGGAGTTTTGGGACCCCCCCAACCTCAGAGACCCCCCCTGGGGAGGGTTCGGGTCCTGGAGGGGAGTTTTGGAACCCCCCCAAAAGCTCAGGGGGCGCGGCTAGAGCCCCCCCCACCTTACCCATGGGGGTCTCACCCTCATTTTTGGGGGTCTCCCTCTCATTTCTGGGGGTCTCCCTCTCATTTCTGGGGTCTCAGCTTCATTCTCACGGTCCTCCTCTCGTGTTTGGGGTCCCCACCTCATTTTTGGGGGTCTCAGCCTCGTTTTTGGGGGTTTCCCTCTCATTTTTTGGGGGTGTGCCGTGGGAACGTCCCTCATTCCTGGGGGGCAGGGATGGATTTTAATAAAAGAGCTGGAAATGGAGCTCGGCTCTGCTTTTGGGGGGTCCTGGGACCTTTTGGGGGGGTTCTGAGGGGTCTT
>NW_024369042.1:3596-4469 GCF_014805655.1 Passer montanus
GGGGGCCCCCCCCCCGGGGCGGAGAGACCCCCCCACACCGGCCCCCGCCACAAGGCCCACTGAGGGGAGACCCCCGGAGACCCCCCCCACGGACTGAGGGACACCCCCCCAGAGTGAGGGAACCCCCCCATGGACTGAGGAACCCCCTCAGAGTGAGAGACCCCCATGGACTGAGGAACCCCCCACGACCAGCCCCGCCACAAGGCCCACTGAGGGGGGAGACCCCCGGAGACCCCCCCAGGGCTGAGAGACACCCCCAGAGTGAGGGACCCCTCCCCCAGGGCTGAGGGACCCCCCCAGGGCTGAGGGACCCCCCCAGAGTGAGGGAATCCCCCCACGACCGGCCCTGCCACAAGGCCCACTGAGGGGGGAGAGACCCCCAGGGGTGAGGGACCCCAGGGGTGAGGGACCCCCCCCGGGATGAGGGATTCCCTCCTCCCCTCTCCTCAGACCTCCCCCCCAGCCCGAGGGACCCCCCCGAGGGAGGGTTCAGCACCGGGAGGGTCCTGGAGGGGAATTTTGGGACCCCCCCAAAAGCTCAGGGGGCGCGGCTGGAGCCCCCCCCCACCTTACCCATGGGGGTCTCACCCTCATTTTTGGGGGTCTCCCTCTCATTTCTGGGGGTCTCCCTCTCATTTCTGGGGTCTCAGCTTCATTCTCACGGTCCTCCTCTCGTGTTTGGGGTCCCCACCTCATTTTTGGGGGTCTCAGCCTCGTTTTTGGGGGTTTCCCTCTCATTTTTTGGGGGTGTGCCGTGGGAACGTCCCTCATTCCTGGGGGGCAGGGATGGATTTTAATAAAAGAGCTGGAAATGGAGCTCGGCTCTGCTTTTGGGGGGTCCTGGGACCTTTTGGGGGGGTTCTGAGGGGTCTT
>NW_024369042.1:4495-7657 GCF_014805655.1 Passer montanus
GGGCCCCGCGGGCTCGGGCCCCGGCTGCGGGCTCGGGCTCGGGCTGGGGCTGGGCCCCGGCTGCGGCAGCCCCGGGCGCGACGAGGCGGGCGGCGGCTACAACAGCGAGGATGAGTACGAGGCGGGCAGGGTGGAGATGGACCCCGCCACGGCCGAGCAGGTGCGGGGCAGCGCGGGGGAACGGGGACACCGGGGACAGCGAGGGACACTGAGGGACTCTGGGGACAGCGGGGACATCAAGGGACAGCAGGGGACACTGAGGGACACCGGGGACAGCGGAGACACTGAGGGACAGCGGGGGACAGCGGGGACACTGAGGGACAGTGGGGACACTGAGGGACAGCGGGGGACACTGAGGGACTCCGGGGACAGTGGGGACACTGAGGGACAGCGAGGGACACCGAGGGACACCAGGAGACAGCGGGGACACTGAGGGACTCCGGGGACATCAAGGGACACCAGGGGACACTGAGGGACACCGGGGGACACTGAGAGACAGTGGGGGACATCAAGGGACACCGGGGGACAGTGGGGACACTGAGGGACACCAGGGGACACTGAGGGACACCAGGAGACACTGAGGGACAGCAGGGAACAACGGGGGACAGTGGGGGACAGTGGAGGAGACAGCGAGGGGACACCGGGGAGACGTTGAGGGGCACCAAGGGACGCCGGGGAGGGTGGGCATCTGGGGACACTGAGGGGTAGCATGGGGACACCGGGGACAGCGGGGACACGACACCAGGGACACTGAGGGACAGCGGGGACACTGGGGGACAGCGGGGGACACCAGGGACACTGAGGGACAGTGGGGACATCAAGGGACACCGGGGGACACTGAGGGACTCTGGGGAACAACGGGGGACAGTGGAGGAGACAGCGAGGGGACACTGGGGAGATGTTGAGGGGCACCGAGGGACGCCGGGGAGGGTGGGCATCTGGGGACACTGAGGGGTAGCATGGGGACACCGGGGACACTGAGGGACAGCAGGGACAGCATGGGGGCATCCGGGGACACCGGGGGGACAGCAGGGGGACATTGAGGGACACCAGGGGAGACCTTGGGGGCATCTGGGAACACTGAGAGGCACCGGGGGGACAGCGTGGGGACATTGAGGGACAGCGGGGGGAGGTCTGGGTGCATTTTGGGACCATTTGGGTTCATCCTGGGTTCATTTTGGGCCCATTTGGGTTCATCCTGGGTGCAGCCCTGGCTGGGTTCTGGTGCTGCCCAAGGTGGATCTATCAAAGCCTCTTAATAAATCCCTAATTTATTCTTTAACTCTGTCCAGTCTCTGTTCCAGCTCAGCCTTCCCAAAGCATCACCAGGCTGCAAAGACCCTGAGTGTGCCACGAGCCTCCTCCACTGCTTCCTAGGGGAACTGAGGAGGGAAAATCCAGCTGAAAGCCTTCTCCTCCCTACCTGTGACCTTCACATCTGCCCTCAGCACCAGACTGAGGCAGCAGCTCCGGAGAGCCCTGCAGGAGTTGGGCATTCCCTAGGGAATGATGGATGTCTCCACCACGAGGAGATTTGTGTGTCTTCACCAGCAGAATTCCCAACTCTGAAACCCTGCTGAGGTGGCTGAGGGATTCCTCCTGGGATAAAGGGCATTGTACTGTCAAGATACATGGAATTAGGGAATGGTTTGGGTCGGGAGGGAATTTAAATCAGCCCATCCCATCCCTGACACCTTCCACTACCCCAGGCTGCTCCAAGCCCCATCCAGCCCGACCTTGGACACTTCCAGGGAGCTGCCACAGCTTCCCTGAGCATCCACAACTCCTCTGTTCCTACAAAACTCAGCCAGGGGCCTCTTACAGATTCAGTGGAATCTCACCATCCCACAAAACTCCCCTCAGGATTTTCCTAAGCCAGCAGCACCCTCCACACACACCCAGCTTGGCAGCCCCAGCACAGCCCAACCCCAGCAGGGATTAAAGCCCTCCCAGGAAAACTTCCTTTAACCTGGAATGCTTCCGAGCGGGATCTGTCAGTGCCAAGCTCCCCCTCTTCCAGGAGTGCTGCCTCCTTCCCAAGCATCTCCTTTGCTGGAGTTTGTGTTTTTCCAAGGGCTCTTCAGTGGGATGTTCCAGGAAAATCCTGCCAGCACCCAAGCTGGAGAGAAGTGAATCATAAAATCTCACGTTAAAACCCCTCATATTTTAAACAATGTTGATGAGTTTTAAGCTTGTGCTTCCAGGCTGTAAGTTGAAAATAGCTGGGGAGGATTGTCTCAAAATTGCAGCTTTCCAGAAGCTGAAAGGAACCTAAAAGTGGGGGGGGGGGGGGGACGGCCGGGGGGGCCAGGGGAACAAAGTGAGCACTGGGGGTGACAGGGAGGGACACCAGGGGACGTCCGGGGACACTGAGGTACAGCGGGGGGGCATTGAGGGACAGAGGGGGGTCACTGGGACATCTGGGGACACTGGGCAGGACCTGGGGAACAGCCAGGGGGGACCAGGGGACACTGAGGGGACACCGGGAGGAAACTGGGGGACATCAGGTGTCATCTGGGGACATTGGGGGATACCAGGGGACATTGGGGACAGGGGGGAAACACTGAGGGGACATCAAGAGACACGGTGGGGACACCAGGGGGTCAGGAGGGACATCAAGGGACACTGGGGGGACATCAGGGGACACTGGGGGACACAGGGGGACAGGAAGGGACATCGGGGGACACTGAGGAACATCAAGGGGACACTGGGGGTCACCGGGGGGTCAGGAGGGACCTGCTGGGGTTGGCTGTCCCCGCGTTGTCACGCTCTTGTCCCCCACCCAGTGCAGGGCTGTCGTTGTCCCCTTTTTGCTGCTGTTTGTCCCCAAATTGTCACCGCTGTGTCTCCCCCCTCCCCCCCTTTGGGACCCCCCCTTGTCCCCCAATTCGATGGACTGGGGGGGATTGGGGGGAACTGGGAGAGGATTGGGAGGGACTGGGAATGCACTGGGGGGCACTGAGAGGGACTGGGATGGATTGGGAGGGACTGGGAGGGTGCTCAGAACGCTGGGGGCACCAGGCTGCTGTTCCCTCCCCTCTACCCCAGAGTCCCCAGGGCTCTCCCATTCCTGTCCCCCGTGTCTCAGTGGTGCTGTGTCTGTCCCTGCTGCGTCCCCAGCCTGTCCCCAGCCTGTCCCCAGCCTGTCCCCAGCCTGTCCCC
>NW_024369042.1:8565-15389 GCF_014805655.1 Passer montanus
ATTGGGAGTGGATTGGGATGGACTGGGGGGGATTGGGGGGAACTGGGAGAGGATTGGGAGGGACTGGGAATGCACTGGGGGGCACTGAGAGGGACTGGGATGGATTGGGAGGGACTGGGAGGGTGCTCAGAACGCTGGGGGCACCAGGCTGCTGTTCCCTCCCCTCTACCCCAGAGTCCCCAGGGCTCTCCCATTCCTGTCCCCCGTGTCTCAGTGGTGCTGTGTCTGTCCCTGCTGCGTCCCCAGCCTGTCCCCAGCCTGTCCCCAGCCTGTCCCCTGTGTCCCCAGATGAAGAACGCTGATTATTTCTCCAGCTCGGCGTCCCCAGGGCTCCCCAGTGTGTCCCCCCAAGGTTTTCCCAGTGTGTCCCCAAGGTTTTCCCTGTGTCCCAGTGGTGCTGTGCCTGTCCCGTGGATTGGGATGGAACTGGGAGGGGACTAGGGGGGACTGGGAGAGGATTATGGGGCGGACTAGGAGGGACTGGGATGAGCTGGGGAGGGCTGGTATGGACTGGGGGGACTGGGAGGGACTGGGATGAGCTGGGGAGGGCTGGTATGGACTGGGGGGACTGGGAGGGACTGGGAGAAGATTGGGAGGGACTGAGAGAGGCTGGGAATGCACTGGTGGGCACTGGGATGGACTGGGAGGCGACTGGGAGGGTGCTCAGAACGCTGGGGGCACCAGGCTGCTGTTCCCTCCCCTCTACCCCAGAGTCCCCAGGGCTCTCCCATTCCTGTCCCCCGTGTCCCAGTGGTGCTGTGCCTGTCCCGTGTGTCCCCAGCCTGTCCCCAGCTGTCCCCAGCCTGTCCCCAGCTGTCCCCAGCTGTCCCCAGTGTGTCCCCAGCTGTCCCCAGCTGTCCCCACTGTCCCTCTGTCCCCAGATGAAGAACGCCGATTATTTCTCCAACTACGTCACGGAGGATTTCACCACCTACATCAACCGCAAGCGCAAGAGCACCTGCCACGGGAACCACATCGAGATGCAGGCCATGGCCGAGATGTACAACCGGCCCGTCGAGGTCTACCAGTACGGCACTGGTGCGTGATACTGGGAGTGCTGGGAGTGCTGGGGTTAATGGGGAGGGGTCCCACGGTGCACAGCCAGCCCAGAGGGGCCTACCAGTACGGCACTGGTGTGTGACACTGGGAGCACTGGGAGCACTGGGGTTAATGGGGAGGGGTCCCTGATAGGTGACAGGGGTCACTTGGGCACTGGGATCAATGGGGAGGGGTCCCTGAGGAACTGGGGACAGTGGGGAGGGGTCTCCTGAGGAACCTCTGAGTACTGGGATCAGTGGGGAGGGGTCCCACGGGCACTGGGGTTAATGGGGAGGGGTCCCACGGGCACTGGGGACAGTAGGAAAGGGTCCCAGGTACCGTTTTGGGGGTCCCAACTGGATTTTTGGGGGTCCCATCTTTTTTTCAGGATCCCATCTGATTTTTGAGGATCCCGTCTGTATTTTGGGATTCCATCTGGATTTTTGGGGATCCCAGCTAGATTTTTGGGGGATTCCACCTCTTTTTTTTTTTTTTTTTTTTTTTTAATCCCATCTGTTTTTTTAGGGGTCCCTTTTTTCATTCTTTATAGCACTGCTGGTTCAACAGTGACGGAACAGGAATTGAGATGCTCAGAAAACTTCACCATGAGTGAGAGTAGATTTGAAATTAGTAGGAATACACATTTCAACCCCTATAATATTTTAAATAATTTAGCCTCTTTGTTCAAGGTATATCCGTGTTCCATACACTGCAGATCCTACATGGCTCATTGCTTTTTAGCCTGAGAATGAAAATGGCCCCACTAATAGAAAGTTATATTAATTTTATTAGATTGTTATTCAAGAACATTAGAAAATATTAATGTCTTTTTATAGTTCTGTTTTTTTAAGACACTTTCTATTTTATGTAAAAAGGGTCATTAACACTAAGAGAATGGTTCTGTTTTCTTGTGCATGTTATTAAACATGTCATAATATTTCAGGTGTATTACACAGAACATTGAAATGAAAGATCTCACCTTTAAAAGCTCTTTGTACCCACATCGTTATGCATGTCCAAATTTTTATACTCTTACTTACAATAAATATGAATTGTCCCACGGGCACTGGGAGCGCTGGAGAGGGGTCCCATGGGCACTGGGGTTAATGGGGAGGGGTCCCACGGGCACTGGGGTTAATGGGGAGGGGTCCCTGATAGGTGACAAGGGTCACTTGGGCACTGGGATCAATGGGGAGGGGTCCCTGAGGAACTGGGGACAGTGGGGAGGGGTCTCCTGAGGAACCTCTGAGTACTGGGATCAGTGGGGAGGGGTCCCACGGGCACTGGGGTTAATGGGGAGGGGTCCCACGGGCACTGGGGACAGTGGGAAAGGGTCCCAGGTACCGTTTTGGGGGTCCCAACTGGATTTTTGGGGGTCCCATCTGTTTTTTTGAGGATCCCATCTGATTTTTGAGGATCCCGTCTGTATTTTGGGATTCCGTCTGGTTTTTTGGGGATCCCAGCTAGATTTTTTGGGGATTCCACCTCTTTTTTTTTTTATTTTTTTTTAAATCCCATCTGGATTTTTGGGGATCCCATTTGTTTTTGTGGGGGTCCCACCTGTTTTTTCAGGGATTCTATCTGTATTTTGAGATCCCACGTGGGTTTTAGGGTCCCGTCTGGGTTTTGTATCGCAGCTGTTTTTTATGAGGATTCCACGTGGGTTTTGGGGTGCCACATGTGGATTTTGGGGTCTCATTTGGGTTTTGGGGTCCCAGTTGTTTTTGTGGTGGTCCCAGGTGTGTTTTGGGGTCCCATTTGGGTTTTGTATCCCAGCTGTTTTTGTGAAGATCCTATCTGTATATTGGGGTGCCCTGTGTGTTTTGGGGTCCTATCTGTATTTTGGGGTCCCAGCTGTTTTTGTGACGTTCCCATGTATATTTTGAGGTCCCACGTGGGTTTTTGGGGTCCCATCAGGGTTTTGGGGTCCCAGCTGTTTTTGTGATTACCCCATGCGTGTTTTGGGGTGCCACATGCGTGTTTGGGGTGCCACATGCGTGTTTGGGGTGCCATATGTGTTTTGGGGTGCCACATGCGTGTTTTGGGGTGCAATGTGTGTGTTTTGGGGTGCCACATGCGTGTTTGGGGTGCTGTGTGTGTTTTGGGGTGCCACATGCGTGTTTGGGGTGCCACATGCGTGTTTTGGGGTGCCAGAGCCCATCAACACGTTCCACGGGATCCAGCACAACGAGGACGAGCCCATCCGGGTCAGCTACCACCGCAACATCCACTACAACTCCGTGGTGAACCCCAACAAGGCCACCATCGGCGTGGGGCTGGGGCTGCCCTCCTTCAAACCGGGGGTATGCTCAGGGGGGGACCCCAAAACTGGGGGGTGGGACTGTCCCTGAGCCCCCTGAACCCCCCCTGACCCCCCATTCCATCCCTGAGCCCCCCCTGCCCATGGGCGTGTCCCGGTGGGTGTGTCCCATGGGCGTGTCCCTGTGGGTGTGTCCCATGGGCGTGTCCCTGTGGGTGTGTCCCTGTGGGCGTGTCCCCTGCATGTTGGGGCGTGGTTTGATGTGACCCCACCCCCTCCATTGCCCTTGGGGGTGGAGCCTTCCTACATGGGCGTGTCCTGCTGGGCGTGTCCCCAATGTCCCCCAGTGTCCCACACGTCCCACTGTGTCCCCTGTGTGTCCTGCTGGGCGTGTCCACGGTGTCCCCTGCGTGTCGCCATGTCCCATGGTGTCCCCTCATGTCCCACGGTGTCCTCGATGCCTCCTCATGTCCCAGTGTCCCCAATGTCCCTGGTCTCCCCCTGTCCCCAATGTCCCCAGTGTCCCTGTGCCCCCAATGTCCCCCAGTGTCCCCAGTATCCCTGGTGTCCCCTCATGTCCCCTTGTCCCCAATGTCCCCTATGCCCCAATGTCGGTGTCCCCAATGTCCCCTCATGTCCCCAATGTCCCCAGTGTCCCCGGTGTCCCCAATGTCCCTGTGCCCCCAGTGTTTCCAGTGTCCCCATGTCCCCAATGCCCCCCATGTCCCCAGTGTCCCGGTGTCCCCTCACGCCCCCGGTGTCCCGTGTCCCCGTGTCCCGTGACCCCACCCCCTCCATTGCCCTTGGGGGTGGAGCCTTCCTACATGGGCGTGTCCTGCTGGGCGTGTCCCCAATGTCCCCCAGTGTCCCACACGTCCCACTGTGTCCCCTGTGTGTCCTGCTGGGCGTGTCCACGGTGTCCCCTGCGTGTCGCCATGTCCCATGGTGTCCCCTCATGTCCCACAGTGTCCTCGATGTCCCCCCATGTCCCAGTGTCCCCTGGTGTCCCTTCATGTGCCTGGTGTCCCCCAGTGTCCCCCTGTCCCTGTTGTTCTCAGTGTCTCATGGTGTCCCCATGTCCTGGTGTCCTCCAATGTCCCCTCGTGTCCCCAGTGTCCTCTCATGTCCCTGTGTCCCCAGTGTCCCCTCACATCCCCTGGTGTCCCCAGTGTCCTGGTGTCCCCTCATGTCCCCCTGTCCCCTGTATCCCCAGTGTCCCCAATGTCCCCTCATGTCCCCTTGTCCCCAATGTCCCCTATGCCCCAATGTCGGTGTCCCCAATGTCCCCTCATGTCCCCAATGTCCCCAGTGTCCCCGGTGTCCCCAATGTCCCTGTGCCCCCAGTGTTTCCAGTGTCCCCATGTCCCCAATGCCCCCCATGTCCCCAGTGTCCCGGTGTCCCCTCACGCCCCCGGTGTCCCGTGTCCCCGTGTCCCCTCAGTGTGGCAGCTGGCGGAGCAGTCCCTGATGAAGAGCGCCATCAAGACGTCGGAGGAGTCGTGGATCGAGCAGCAGATGCTGGAGGACAAGAAGCGCGCCACCGACTGGGAGGCCACCAACGAGGCCATCGAGGAGCAGGTGGCCCGCGAGTCCTACCTGCAGTGGCTGCGCGACCAGGAGAAGCAGGCGCGCCAGGTGGGCCCCGTGCCACCCTCGGTGTCACCGTCCCTGTCACCGGTGTCACCGCCCGTGTCACCCTTGGTGTCACCATTTGTGTCCCTGGGAGCCCCTGGTGTCACCATCGGTGTCACTGTCCCTGTCACTGCCCGTGTCACCGTCCCTGTCACCGGTGTCACCGTTTGTGTCCCTGGGAGCCCCTGGTGTCACCATCGGTGTCACCGTCCCTGTCACCGGTGTCACCGTCCGTGTCCCTGGGAGCCTCTGGTGTCACCATCGGTGTCACTGTCCCTGTCACTGCCTGTGTCACCGTCCCTGTCACCGGTGTCACCGTTTGTGTCCCTGCGAGCCCCTGGTGTCACCATCAGTGTCATTGTCCCTGTCACTGCCCGTGCCACTGCCCGTGTCACCGTCCCTGTCACTGGTGTCACCGTTTGTGTCCCTGGGAGCCCCTGGTGTCACCATCGGTGTCACCGTCCCTGTCACCGGTGTCACCGTCCGTGTCCCTGGGAGCCTCTGGTGTCACCATCGGTGTCACTGTCCCTGTCACTGCCTGTGTCACCGTCCCTGTCACCGGTGTCACCGTTTGTGTCCCTGCGAGCCCCTAGTGTCACCTTCGGTGTCATCGTCCCTGTCACTGTCTGTGTCACCGTCAGTGTCACCATCAGTGTCACTGTCCCTGTCACCTTCGGTGTCCTCATCGGTGTCACCGTCCCTGCCACTGCCAGTGTCACTGCCTGTGTCACCATCGGTGTCACCATCCCTGTCACCGCCCATGTCCCCATCGCTGTCCCTGCCATCCCCTGGTGTCCCCAACCCCAGTGCCCCGAGAGTGACATCCATCTGTTGTCCCCCTGCCCTGCGGTCACTCTCTGGTCACTGCTGTTCTCTGTGGTCACTCTGGTCACTCTGTGGTCACTCTCTGGTCACTCTGGTCACTGTGGTCACTCTGGTCACTCTGTGGTCACTCTGGTCACTCTGGTCACTGTGGTCTCTCTGGTCACTCTCCTGTCCCCGCAGCCCCGCAAGGCCAGCGCCACGTGCAGCTCGGCCACAGCAGCAGCGGCCAGTGGCCTGGAGGAGTGGAGTGGCCGCTGAGCCCTGTGGTCACTCTGTGGTCACTCTGTGGTCACTCTGTGGTCACTGTGGTCACTCTCCTGTCCCCGCAGCCCCGCAAGGCCAGCGCCACGTGCAGCTCGGCCACGGCAGCAGCGGCCAGTGGCCTGGAGGAGTGGAGTGGCCACTGAGCCCTGTGGTCACTCTGGTCACTGTGCTGACCCCTGTGGTCACTCGCTGGTCACTCTGGTCACTGTCATTGTCCCCGCAGCCCCGCAAGGCCAGCGCCACGTGCAGCTCGGCCACGGCGGCGGCGGCCAGTGGCCTGGAGGAGTGGAGTGGCCACTGAGCCCTGTGTCCCTGTGGTCACTCTGGTCACTCTGTGGTCACTCTCTGGTCACTCTGTGGTCACTCTGGTCTCTCTGGTCACTGTGCTGACCCCTGTGGTCACTGTCATTGTCCCCGCAGCCCCGCAAGGCCAGCGCCACGTGCAGCTCGGCCACAGCAGCAGCGGCCAGTGGCCTGGAGGAGTGGAGTGGCCGCTGAGCCCTGTGGTCACTCTGGTCACTCTGTGGTCACTCTGGTCACTCTGGTCACTGTGGTCTCTCTGGTCACTCTCCTGTCCCCGCAGCCCCGCAAGGCCAGCGCCACGTGCAGCTCGGCCACAGCAGCAGCGGCCAGTGGCCTGGAGGAGTGGAGTGGCCGCTGAGCCCTGTGGTCACTCTGTGGTCACTCTGTGGTCACTCTGTGGTCACTGTGGTCACTCTCCTGTCCCCGCAGCCCCGCAAGGCCAGCGCCACGTGCAGCTCGGCCACGGCAGCAGCGGCCAGTGGCCTGGAGGAGTGGAGTGGCC
>NW_024369042.1:15520-38380 GCF_014805655.1 Passer montanus
GGGGGGGTCTCTGATCCCAAATGTGGGGATTTGGGGGGGGTCCCTGACCGCAGTTTGAGGTTTTTGGGGCATCCCTCCTCCCATATTTGGGGTTTTGAGGGGTCCCTGCTCCCAGTTTGGGGTTTTTGGGGGGTCCCTTACCCCGTGCCCCCCCAGGCACCAGCAGCCAGCTGGGGCAGGGATTTGGGGATTGAGGGGGTCGGTCCCTGACCCCAGTTTGGGGTTTTTGGGGGGTCCCTTACCCCAGTCTGGGGGTTTTGGGGTTTTTGGGGGGTCCTTGATCCCAGTTTTGGGGTTTTTGGGTTTTTTTGGGGGGTCCCTGAGCCCATGCCCCCCCAGGCACCGGCAGCCAGGGCGGCGCGGGGGGGATTTGGGGTTTTGGGGGGTCCCTGACCCCAGTTTTGGGGATTTGGGGTTTTGGGGGGTCCCTGACGCGTGCCCCCCCAGGCACCAGGTTTGGGGGGATTGGGGGTGATTTTGGGGTGTTTTAGGGTTGTTTTGGGATTTAGGGTTGTTCTGGGCGGATTTTGGGTTGTTTTGGGGGGATTTAGGGGAGGTTTAGGGTTGGTTTTGGGAGGGATTGGGGCGATTTTGGGGTGTTTTAGGGTTGTTTTGGGATTTAGGGTTGTTCTGGGCGGATTTTGGGTTGTTCTGGGGGGATTTAGAGTTGCTTTAGCGTTTTTGGGGAAGATTTTGGGGCATTTTAGAGTGGTTTTGGAGGTGATTTAAGGTCATTTTGCGTTTTTAGAACAATTTGAGGATATTTATCATTTCAAGGCTGTTTTGTTTAATTTTTCTCCAATCTTCACCCCGTCCCCCTCCCCAAATCCCCGTGCTGGGCTCCCCCAGGCCTGAACGACTGGGAGGACGACGAGATCCTGGCGTCGGTGCTGGCGGTGTCGCAGCAGGAGTACCTGGAGACCATGAAAACCTCGCGCCACAGAGACCCCGCCGCCGACAAGAGTTGATATTGAACCCCCGGACTGCGCCCCCCGTCCCCCGGAGACCCTCCCCCACCCGAAAAAAAAACCACAAAAAAAAAAAAACCACCAAAAAAAAGAGCCCCCCCCACCAGCACCTGGGGGGGGGGGGGGGGGAAGGGGGTCCGGGGGTGCTGCCCCCCCACACCCCCCCGCGCCCCGGTATTAAACTGATGCCCAGCACCCCCCTGGCCCCGTCTGTTCGTGGGGGGCTCGGCCCCTCCCCCACCTCCCCGGACAGGCGGGGGGGGGTCCCGGATCCTCCGGGGGGCCCTGGGGAGGGAACGGGGGGCGGGGATTTGCGGTTTTTGGGGGGTCCCGCCGCGATTTTGGGCGGCCCGGGCCTGGTTTTGGGGACTTCCGTGTTTACCCCGCGGTTGCCATGGTGATGCGTCGCGCTGGGATGACGTAGCGGGGCGGCAGCCAATCAGCGGTGAGGGTGGGAATGAGGGGGCGGGGTCACTTTGGGGGGACCGCAGCGCTGCCTGACCCAAGCGATATCTCAGGGGCTTGAGGGCTATCGGGGCTCTCCAGGTGCTGTCGCGATACAGAAAATATCGTGACAGCCGCGGCGGGGGGGTTGGGTCTCGTTATATCGCGACAAAGCGGCGCGGGATCGCCGGCGGCGTCGCGCTAGGCCGCGTTTCCATGGCGACACCGGGGCGTGGTCAGGGGCGTGGCCAGCGTTCATATGGCGGCTTCTCATTGGTCAGTGGGCGGGGTTCGGGCAGCGGCTCCGCCCCTTTCCCCGGCCGGCAGGGGGCGCCGCGCGCGGAGCGGGGGCGAGCGCGGGGAATGGAGCTGCGCGGGGGGCCCGGTGAGGGGCGGGGGTCTGAGGGGAAAAGGGGGTTTGTGAGGGGAGAAATGGGGTTTGTGAGGGGAGAAATGGGATTTGTGAGGGGAAAATGGGTTTTTTGAGGGGAGAAATGGGATTTGTGAGGGGAAAGTGGGGTTTGTGAGGGGAAAATGGGGTTTGTGAGGGGAGAAATGGGGTTTGTGAGGGGAAAATGGGTTTTTTGAGGGGAGAAATGGGATTTGTGAGGGGAAAGTGGGGTTTGTGAGGGGAGAAATGGGATTTGTGAGGGGAAAAATGGGATTTGTGAGGGGAAAATGGGGTTTGTGAGGGGAAAATGGGGTCTGAGAGGGGAAAATGGGGTTTTTGAGGGGAAAATGGGGTTTGTGAGGGAAGAAATGGGATTTGTGAGGGGAAAAGGGGGTTTGTGAGGGGAAAAACGGGGTTTGTGAGGGGAAAAGGGGGTTTTTGAGGGGAAAATGGGGTCTGAGAGGGGTGTCCTGATGGGAAAATGGGGTCTGTGAAGGGAAAATAGGAATCCTGAGGGGGATCCTGAGGGGAAAATGGGGTCTGTGAGGGGTTCTGAGGGGAAAATGGGGTCGGAGAGGGGGAAAATGGGGATCCTGAGGGGAAAATGGGGTCTGTGAGGGGTTCTGAGGGGAAAATGGGGGTCCCCCAGGAGCGTGAGGGGGGGTCTGAGGGTTTGGGGGAGGCTGAGGGGAGATGGGGGTCCCGTGTGATGGGAGGGGTCGTGAGGGAGGCAGTGGGAGGGGGAGTGCGAGGGGAAAATCGGGGTCCCTGAGGGGAAATTGGGGTCCTGAGCGTTTCTGGGGGTCCCTGAGGAGCCGTTTCATAGCTGGTGGGTTTTGGGGCTGGGGGTGACACGGGGTACCTGGGGAGGGGGACGAGGGGGTCTGTGACGCTGCGACCCCCCCCAAATCCCCTCCCCAGATCCCGCCCGGAGAAGGAGAAAGCGCAAAAAGGACAAAAAACCCAAAGCACCCCCAAGGTGAGGGGGGGCCAGCGGGGCCACGACCCTTCCCCAGAGCGGGGGGTGGGACACGCACGAGCAGAGCCCCCTTTTATGGGGGGGGGGGGGGGGGATTCCCGCCGCCCCCCCCCCCGAGGGGTTCTGAGGGGAAAATGGGGTCTGAGAGGGGGAAAATGGGGATCCTGAGGGGAAAATGGGGTCTGTGAGGGGTTCTGAGGGGAAAATGGGGTCTGAGAGGGGGAAAATGGGGATCCTGAGGGGAAAATGGGGTCTGTGAGGGGTTCTGAGGGGAAAATGGGGTCTGAGAGGGGGAAAATGGGGATCCTGAGGGGAAAATGGGGTCTGTGAGGGGTTCTGAGGGGAAAATGGGGTCTGAGAGGGGGAAAATGGGGATCCTGAGGGGAAAATGGGGTCTGTGAGGGGTTCTGAGGGGAAAATGGGGTCTGAGAGGGGGAAAATGGGGATCCTGAGGGGAAAATGGGGTCTGTGAGGGGTTCTGAGGGGAAAATGGGGTCTGAGAGGGGGAAAATGGGGATCCTGAGGGGAAAATGGGGTCTGTGAGGGGTTCTGAGGGGAAAATGGGGTCTGAGAGGGGGAAAATGGGGATCCTGAGGGGAAAATGGGGTCTGTGAGGGGTTCTGAGGGGAAAATGGGGTCTGAGAGGGGGAAAATGGGGATCCTGAGGGGAAAATGGGGTCTGTGAGGGGTTCTGAGGGGAAAATGGGGGTCCCTCAGGAGCGTGAGGGGGGGTCTGAGGGTTTGGGGGAGGCTGAGGGGAGATGGGGGTCCCGTGTGATGGGAGGGGTCGTGAGGGAGGCAGTGGGAGGGGGAGTGCGAGGGGAAAATCGGGGTCCCTGAGGGGAAATTGGGGTCCTGAGCGTTTCTGGGGGTCCCTGAGGAGCCGTTTCAGAGCTGGTGGGTTTTGGGGCTGGGGGTGACACGGGGTACCTGGGGAGGGGGACGAGGGGGTCTGTGACGCTGCGACCCCCCCCAAATCCCCTCCCCAGATCCCGCCCGGAGAAGGAGAAAGCGCAAAAAGGACAAAAAACCCAAAGCACCCCCAAGGTGAGGGGGGGCCAGCGGGGCCACGACCCTTCCCCAGAGCGGGGGGTGGGACACGCACGAGCAGAGCCCCCTTTTATGGGGTGGGGGGGGGGACATTCCGCGCCGCCCCTCCCCCTCCAGGGCTATTTTTAGCCCCGCGGGGCCGGGGGGCCTTGAGGTCATTTCTATTTTGGGGGGGTGATGGCCCAGAATGCCCCGCACCTGCCCCCCCCAGCCCGGGGGGGCCTCTGGGACCTCCCAGCGCTCCCCTGGGACCATCCCCGGCTCCTGGGACCACCCTGGGACCCCCCCCCAGCATGGGGGAGACCCCCGAAGGGACCAGGTATGGGGGGGCAGAGAGGAGACCCCCGAGGGGAGCAGATTTTGGGGAGGGGGGGCAGAGAGGAGACCCCCGAGAGAAGTTAATTTTGGGGAGGGGTGCAGAGATGAGACCCCCAAAGAGAGTTAATTTTGGGCAGGAGGGAGCAGAAAGGAGACCCCCGAGGGGAGCAGATTTTGGGGAGGGGGGGCAGAGAGGAGACCCCCGAGAGAAGTTAATTTTGGGGAGGGGTGCAGAGATGAGACCCCCAAAGAGAGTTAATTTTGGGCAGGAGGGAGCAGAAAGGAGACCCCCGAGGGGAGCAGATTTTGGGGAGGGGGGGCAGAGAGGAGACCCCCGAGAGAAGTTAATTTTGGGGAGGGGTGCAGAGATGAGACCCCCAAAGAGAGTTAATTTTGGGCAGGAGGGAGCAGAAAGGAGACCCCCGAGGGGAGCAGATTTTGGGGAGGAGGGGGCAGAGAGGAGACCCCTGAAGGTTCCAGATTTTGGGGAGGGGGATAGCAGAGAGGAGACCCCCAAAGAGAGTTAATTTTGGGGAGGGGGGATAGGGAGGAGACCCCCGAGGGGAGTAACTTTGGGGAGGGGGTGCAGAGAGGAGCCCCCCGAAGGTTCCAGATGTTGGGGAGGGGTCCGCAGCCGGGGTGTGCAGGGAGCGGGGGTTGGGGCCCGGCCCGGGCCAGCGACCCCAACCGCGAGAACATCGTGCAGCTCATCGATGACTTCAAGATCTCGGGGGTCAACGGAGTCCGTATCCTTTTGGGGGGCTCTGGGGGGGGACCCCGAGTTTCCCTCCCTGTGGGGGGGTCCCAGGGGTCTGGGGGCTCCTTGACTGCCCCCCCCCAGATGTTTGCATGGTGCTGGAGGTGCTGGGGCACCAGCTGCTGCGCTGGATCATCAAATCCAACTACCAGGGGCTGCCCCTGCCCTGCGTCAAGAGCATCGTGCGCCAGGTGGGGGCTGCGTGCCCCAAACCCCGCCCTGGGACCCCAAACTCTGCCCCGGGACCCCAAACCCTGCCCCGGGACCCCAAACCCTGCCCCGGGACCCCAAACCCTGCCCCGGGACCCCAAACCCTGCCCCGGGACCCCAAACCCTGCCCCGGGACCCCAAACCCTGCCCCGGGACCCCAAACCCTGCCCCGGGACCCCAAACCCTGCCCCGGGACCCCAAACCCTGCCCCGGGACCCCAAACCCTGCCCCGGGACCCCAAACCCTGCCCCGGGACCCCAAACCCTGCCCCGGGACCCCAAACCCTGCCCCGGGACCCCAAACCCTGCCCCGGGACCCCAAACCCTGCCCCGGGACCCCAAACCCTGCCCCGGGACCCCAAACCCTGCCCCGGGACCCCAAACCCTGCCCCGGGACCCCAAACCCTGCCCCGGGACCCCAAACCCTGCCCCGGGACCCCAAACCCTGCCCCGGGACCCCAAACCCTGCCCCGGGACCCCAAACCCTGCCCCGGGACCCCAAACCCTGCCCCGGGACCCCAAACCCCGCCCTGGGACCCCAAACCCTGCCCTGGGACCCCAAATCCATCCCTGGGACCCCCAATCCTGCCCTGGGACCCTGAACCCCACCCTGGGACCCCAAACCCTGCCCTGGGACCCCAAATCCTCCCCTGGGACCCCAAATGGGCCGCACAGAGACCCCCAAATCCTCCTGGCTCCCCTGTTTGGGGTGCCCCCCCCAACTTGGGCTGTGCCCCCCGGTTGGGATACCCCCCAGATTTGTGTTGCCCCCCGATTTCAGGGATCCCTCCCCCGATGTCGGGGTGCCCCCCCAGATTTGGGTTGTCCCTCCCCGACTGGGATGCCCCTCCAGATTTGTGTTGCCCCCCAGATTTGGGGTGCCCCTTCCCGATTGAGATGCCCCCCCATTTTTGGGGTTTCCCTCTGGTTTGGGCTGTCCCTCCTCGATTGGGATGTCCCCCCATATTTGTATTGCCCCCCCGATGCCAGAGTGCCCTCCCGATGTCGAGGTGCCCCCCAATGTTGGGATGCCCTCCTGATTTTGGGGTTTCCCTCCCGATGTCGGGGTGCACTGGCTGAACAGAGACCCCAAACCCCACCCTGGGACCCCAAATCCATCCCTGGGACATCAAACCCCGCCCTGGGACTCCAAATGGGCTGAACAGAGACCCCCAAATCCTGCTGGCTCCCCTGTTTGGGGTGCCCCCCCAACTTGGGCTGTCCCCCTCGGTTGGGATGCCCCCCCCAGATTTGTGTTGTGCCCCAGATCTGGGGTGCTCCCCCCAATTTGGGCTGTCCCTCCCCGATTGGGATGCCCCCCCATTTTTGGGGTTCCCCCCCAATTTCGGGGTTCCCCCCGCTTTGGGGTGCCCCCCCGATGTTGGGGTGCCCCTCCCTAATTTTGTGTGCCCCTCACAGCTTTGGGCTGTCGTTCCCTGATTGGGATGTCCCCCCCTATTTGGTGTCCCCCCCCAATTTCGGGGTTCCCCCCGCTTTGGGGTGCCCCCCCGATGTTGGGGTGCCCCTCCCTAATTTTGTGTGCCCCTCACAGCTTTGGGCTGTCGTTCCCTGATTGGGATGTCCCCCCCTATTTGGTGTCCCCCCCCAATTTCGGGGTTCTCCCACGATGTTGGGGTGCCCCTCCCGAGGTCGGGGTGCCTCCCCCGATTTCAGGGTGCCCCCCCGATGTTGGGGTGCCCCTCCCGATGTCGGGGTGCCCCCCCAATGTTGGGATGCCCTCCCGATTTTGGGGTTTCCCTCCCGATGTCGGGGTTCTCCCCCGATGTCAGGGTTCTCCCCCGATGTCGGGGTGCCCCTGCGATGTCGGATACCCCGAAACACAGCCCGGGGGTAGGGTACCCCGAAACACAGCCCGGGGGGAGGGTACCCCGAAACCCAACCCGGGGCTAGGGTACCCCTAAATCCATCCCCGGGGCAGGGTACCCCGAAATACAGCCCGGGGGTAGGGTACCCCGAAATCCATCCCGGGGGGAGGGTACCCCGAAATACAACCCATGGGGGGCAGGGTACCCCGAAACACAGCCCATGGGGGGCAGGGTACCCCGAAATCCATCCCCCGCGGGGCAGGTACCCCAAAATCCATCCCCGGGGGGTAGGGTACCCCAAAACCCATCCATGGGGGAGTAGGGTACCCCAAATTCCATCCGCCGGGGGGCAGGTACCCCAAAATCCGTCCATGGGGGGCGGGGGTAGGGTACCCCGAAATCCATCGCATGGGGGGCAGGGAGCCCCGAAATCCATCCCCGGGGGTAGGGTACCCCAAATTCCATCCGCCGGGGGGCAGGTACCCCAAAATCCGTCCATGGGGGGTAGGGTACCCCAAATTCCATCCGCCGGGGGGCAGGTACCCCAAAATCCGCCCGTGGGGGGTAGGGTCCCCCAAAACCCATCCCCCGACGGGGCAGGGTACCCCGAAATACAGCCCGGGGGTAGGGTACCCCGAAATCCATCCCGGGGGGAGGGTACCCCGAAATACAACCCATGGGGGGCAGGGTACCCCGAAACACAGCCCATGGGGGGCAGGGTACCCCGAAATCCATCCCCCGCGGGGCAGGTACCCCGAAATCCATCCCGGGGGTAGGGTACCCCGAAATCCATCGCATGGGGGGCAGGGAGCCCCGAAATCCATCCCCGGGGGTAGGGTACCCCAAAACCCATCCCCCGAGGGGTAGAGTACCCAAAAATCCATCCCCTGCGGGGCAGGTACCCCAAAACAGCCCGGAGGGGATAGGGTACCCCGAAATACAGCCCATGGGGGGGTAGGTACCCCAAAATGCATCCCCCGTGGGGCAGGTACCCCAAAAGACAGCCTGGGCGGGGGGGCCAGGTACCCCAAAATCCATCCCATGGGGTTAAGGTGCCCCAAAATCCATACCCCACAGGGCAGGTACCCCCTAAATTCATCCCATGGGGGCAGGTACCCCAAAACACACCCCTGTGGGGGTAGGGTGCCCCAAAACACATCCTATGGGTGTCCAAAATGCACCCCAGGAGTGCAGGTGACCCCAAAACCCGTGGTGTGTGCAGGTACCTGTTGATCCCCAAAAGAGCAGGTGTGCCCAACCCCACTGCTCTGGGGGTCCCCAGAATTTGGGGATCCCCAACTCCCCCCCTCCTGTCTGCCCACAGTGAGCTCGGCACCCCAGGAGGAACCTGTGAGTGTGACACCTGTGTGTGATTGCACACGTGTGTGTGTGTATGTGTGGGCTCATGTGTGTGTGTGTGTGTGTGTGCTCACCTTTGCATGCTCACCTGTCCTTGCACACCTGTGCACGCCCTCACACCCGAGCGTGTTCACCTGTGTGTGCTCACACCTGTGTGTGCTCGTGTGTGTGCATGTTCATACCTGTGTTTTTGCACACCTGTCTGCCCTGTGTCCCCCAAAATCAAACCCCCCCCATCCCAGGACCCCCCAGAATCGAGGGAAAAAACCCCAAAATTGGGTAAATCCCCCCAAAACCGTGGGAATCCCCCAAAAACCGAGGGAATCCTCTCAAATTGAGGAAATCCCGTCAAAACCGAGGGAATCCCCCAAAATCCATCAATCCCCCCTGCCAGGAGCGGCTGTCCCAGGATCCCCCAGTCCTGGGACTCCCCAAAACCGAGGGAATCCCCCCAAAACCGAAGGAATCCCCCCAAAACCGGGGGTATCTCCCCAAAACCGGGGGAATCCCCCCAAAACCGAGGGAATTCCCCCCATAACTGAGGGAATCCCCCCCAAACCGGGGGAATCCCCCCAAAACCGAGGGAATTCCCCCCATAACTGAGGGAATCCCCCCCAAACCGGGGGAATCCCCCCAAAACCGAGGGAATTCCCCCCATAACTGAGGGAATCCCCCCCAAACCGGGGGAATCCCCCCAAAACCGAGGGAATCCCCCCCCTCTCCCAGGAGCGGCTGTCGCGGGCTCAGCGGCGCCGGCGGCGGCGGCGACAGCGGCGACAGCGGCAGCTGCTGGCAGAGAGACTGCGGGACCTGGAGCGGCTGCGCGACACCGCGGGGACACCGGGGACAGGCAGCGACACCGGTCAGTGCCGGGGGGGGACACTGAGGGGACACCGGGGACAGGCAGTGACACCGGTCAGTGCGGGGACGGGACACCAGGGGGGCCCTGGGGACCCCAAAAAGCCCCCACATCCCCCCCAGATCCTCATGGGACACAGAAAGGGACAACGGGGGGTCCTGGGGGGACACTGGGGGGTCCCAGGACACAGGGAGGAGAAGAGGGGGACCCTGGGGGGGTGGGGGAATGGGACAGGTGGGGTTGGGGTCCCCAGGGTGGGGTGGAGACAATTTGGGGTCCCCAGGGTGGGTTTGGGGTCCCAGAGGGAGCCCCAGACATAGCTGGGGGTCCCCAGGGTGGGGTGGGGGATCCCCAAAGATGATTTGGAGTCCCCAGGATGGGTTTGGGGTCCCCAGAGTGGGGGGAAGGAGACAATTTGGGATCCCCAGGGTGGGTTTGGGATCCCCAGGGTGGGTTTGGGCCTCGTGGGTGAGCAGGACCCCCAAGAACAATTTGAGGGGCTCTGGGGACAGTTTTGGGGTCCCTGGACCTGTTTTGGGGAGCCCCACGAGCCTTTGGGACCCCAGCAACAGGGAGGGGGGTTGGGACCACCTGGGAGTTTTGGGGTGAATTTGGGGGGTCTCAGGGTCTGTTTGCTCCTGCAGAAACCCCCCCGGACCCCCCGGAGGAGGGCGGGGGGAGCCCCCCGAGCGGGGCCTCGTCCTCGGGGGTGCACACGCTGCCCGCGGGGGGGGGCTCCAGCGACGGCTTCTCGGGGGGCTCCTGCGCCTCCAGGGGGGGCCCCCCGGGACCCCCCCGGCGCCCCCCCAGCCCCAGCTCGGCCTCGGACTCGCTGTTCACCCCCACCTCCGGCTCCCTCATCTCGGGGGGCTCCGAGGGGCTCCCCAACCCCGGGGGTGTGTGGGTGTAGGGGGATTCTGGGGGCTCTGGGGGTGTTCCTGTGGCCCGGGGTGAATTGGGTCTGGGGGCCACGGCCTGGAGTGAATTGGGTCTGGGGGCCGTGGTGACCCCTGCCGCAGCACAGGCACTTCACCGAGGACATCCAGACGCGGCAGTACCGGGCGCTGGAGGTGCTGCTGGGGGCGGGCTACGGCCCCCCCGCCGACATCTGGAGCACGGCCTGCATGGTGGGGGGGCCGGGACCCCCGGGGGGGCTGCCAGGGACCCCGGGGGGGGGCAGGGGCTGCCAGGGACCCCCGGGGGGGCAGGGGCTGCCAGGGACCCCTGGGAGGGGCAGGGACTGTGATGGACCACGGGGTGGGGAGGGGGTTTCTCATGGACCCCGGGGTGGGCAGGGGGCTCTGACAGACCCTGGGTGGGGAGGGGGCTCTGATGGCCCCCACGGTGGGGAGGGGGCTGTGATGGTTTCCCAGGGTGGCAGGGGGCTGTGACAGACCCCCAGGGTGGGCAGGGGGCTGTGACAGACCCCCAGGGTGGCAGGGGGCTGTGACAGACCCCCTCCCCAGGCGTTCGAGCTGGCCACGGGCGATTACCTGTTCGAGCCGCACTCGGGGGAGGAGTACAGCCGCGACGAGGGTGGGCGGGGCCTCTGGAGCGGGCGTGGTCTCGGGGTGGGCGTGGTCAGGAATGGGTGTGGTCTTGGGGATGGGTGTGGCCTTGGGATGGGTGTGACCTCAGGAATTGGGGTGGTCTCTGGCATGGGTGTGGCCATGAGGTGGGTGTGGCCTTGGGAATGGGTGTGGTTTCAGGAATGGGTGTGGCCTTGGGAATGGGTGTGGCTTCAGGGATGGGTGTGGCCATGGGGTGGGTGTGGCCTTGGGGATGGGCGTGGTCTTGGCATTGCATATGGTCTCTGACATGGGTGTGGCCTTGGGAATGGGTGTGGCCATGAAGTGGGTGTGGCCTCGGGAATGGGTGTGCCGGGGTGGGCGGGGGGCTGTGACAGCCCCCCCTCCCCAGGCGTTCGAGCTGGCCACGGGCGATTACCTGTTCGAGCCGCACTCGGGGGAGGAGTACAGCCGCGACGAGGGTGGGCGGGGCCTCTGGAGCGGGCGTGGTCTCGGGGTGGGCGTGGTCAGGAATGGGTGTGGTCTTGGGGATGGGTGTGGCCTTGGGATGGGTGTGACCTCAGGAATTGGGGTGGTCTCTGGCATGGGTGTGGCCATGAGGTGGGTGTGGCCTTGGGAATGGGTGTGGTTTCAGGAATGGGTGTGGCCTTGGGAATGGGTGTGGCTTCAGGGATGGGTGTGGCCATGGGGTGGGTGTGGCCTTTGGGAATGGGCGTGGTCAGGAATGGGTGTGGTCGTGCGGTGGGTGTGGCCTCGGGGATGGGTGTGACCTCAGGAATTGGGGTGGTCTCTGGCATGGGTGTGGCCATGAGGTGGGTGTGGCCTTGGGAATGGGTGTGGTTTCAGGGATGGGTGTGGCCATGGGGTGGGTGTGGCCTTGGGGATGGGCGTGGTCTTGGCATTGCATATGGTCTCTGACATGGGTGTGGCCTTGGGAATGGGTGTGGCCATGAAGTGGGTGTGGCCTCGGGAATGGGTGTGGTCTCAGGAATGGGCAGCACGTGGCACATGTGGGCGGGGTCTCCCCAATAAGGATGTAAAAGGGGCGGGGTCTTTGGCAGTTAGGGGGTGTGGCCTGACCCAAGGGCGTGACTATTCAGGATTGGGTTTCAAACAAGGGGCGTGGCTCATCAGTGGGTGGAGCCTGCCATGGCGTGGCAGCCAATGGACTGGGGGGGTTTGGCCAGGGGGGGCGTGGCCAAGTCAATCTCCCTGAGTGGGGGTGGGGATTGAAGCAGGCGGGTGGGCGTGGCTAAGGGGGTGGGCGTGGCTAAGGGGGCGTGTCCGGCGTGCCCCGCTCCGCAGACCACATCGCGCACGTGATCGAGCTGCTGGGGGAGATCCCGCGGCACGTGGCCCTGGGGGGGCGCTACTCCCGCGAGTTCTTCAACAGGAGAGGTGAGGGCGGGGCCGGGGCGTGGCCAGGAGCGTGGCCAGGGTTGGGCGTGGCTGGGCGGGGTCAGAGTTAAGGGCTGGGTGTGGCTGGGTGTGGCCAAAGGGGGCGGGGTTAAGGGTTGGGTGTGGCCCTAGAGGTGGAGAGGGACAAGGTGGGGCTATGCAAATGAAGGGGTGCCACACCCATAGGGGTGTGGTCATGGGAAAGGGGGCGGGGCTTGAGCTCAGGGTGATTGGGTGGGGTTTATCATTCCATACCCCCCCCACATTGGGATTGGGGCGTGTCTTGACCACGCCCTCCATAAGGGGCGGGGCCACCTCAACATTGGGATATCCTGACCACACCCTTTATAAGGGGTGTGGCTACATTGGGATAGGGGCGTGTCCTAACCACACCCTTTTAAGGGGCAGGGCCACCAGATTGGGTCATTTCCTGGCCACACCCCCATAATGGGTGGAGCCACACCTTTGGGTCATGTCCTGACCATAACCCCCATAAGGGGTGGGGCCACTTCAGCATTGGGGCGTGTCCTGATGACCACACCCCCATAATGGGCGGGGCCACAGCTTTGGGTCATGTCCTTACCATGCCATAAGGGGCGGGGCCACCTCAGGATTGGGTCATTTCCTGGCCACACCCACACAAGGGGCGGGGCCACCCCATGACCCCTCCCCCCGCTCCGTGCTTGCCGTGGGCGTGTCCCGCGGCGGCCCCGCCCCTGACCCCGCCCCTCGGCAGGTGAGCTGCGGCACATCCGGCACCTGCGGCCGTGGGGGCTGCGGGCGGTGCTGCAGGAGAAGTACGAGTGGCCGCGGGGCGCGGCCGCCGCCTTCGCGCGCTTCCTGCGGCCCATGCTGGCCTTCGAGCCCGGCCGCCGCGCCACGGCGCGCCAGTGCCTGCAGCACCCCTGGCTCCGCCCCTAGCCCCGCCCCCAGCCCCAATAAACCACGGGAACGGTGGCACTGGTGTTTATTGGGGTCTTTCGGGGGGGTTGGGGTGTTTGTTGGGGGCGGGGCCACCCCATGACCCCCCCCCCGCTCCGTGCTTGCCGTGGGCGTGTCCCGCGGCGGCCCCGCCCCTGACCCCGCCCCTCGGCAGGTGAGCTGCGGCACATCCGGCACCTGCGGCCGTGGGGGCTGCGGGCGGTGCTGCAGGAGAAGTACGAGTGGCCGCGGGGCGCGGCCGCCGCCTTCGCGCGCTTCCTGCGGCCCATGCTGGCCTTCGAGCCCGGCCGCCGCGCCACGGCGCGCCAGTGCCTGCAGCACCCCTGGCTCCGCCCCTAGCCCCGCCCCCAGCCCCAATAAACCACGGGAACGGTGGCACTGGTGTTTATTGGGGTCTTTCGGGGGGGTTGGGGTGTTTGTTGGGGTCTTTTGGGGGGTTCTTGGTGGTCCTGGGGTGTTTATTGGGGTTTTGTGGGGGGCTCCTGGTGGTCCTGTGGGGGGTTTGGGGGGTCCTGGGGTGTTTATTTGGAGTTTTGTGGGGGGTCTCAGTGGTCCTGGGGTGTTTATTGGGGTCCTGTGGGGGTCTGCTGGTGGTCCTGGGATGTTTATTGGGGTATTGGTGGTCCTGGGGTGTTTATTTGGGGTTTTCTGGGGGCTCCTGGTGGTCCTGGGGTGTTTATTGGGGTCCTGTGGGTGTTCCTGGTGGTCCTGTGGTGGGTCCCCGTGGTCCTGGGGTGCTTATGGGGTTGTTTGGGGGGTCCTGGTGGTCCTGGGCTGTGTATTGGGGTTTTATGGGGGCTCCCGGTGGTCCTGTGGGGGATTTGGGGGCTCCTGGGGTGTTTATTGGGGTCCCGTGGGGGTTTGGGGTGCTCTGGTTGGTCCTACAGGGGTTTGGGGTGCTCCTGGTGGTCCTGTGGGGGATTTGGGGGCTCCTGGGGTGTTTATGGGGGTCCCGTGGGGGGTTTGGGGTGCTCCTGGTGGTCCCGTGGGGACTTTGGGGTGCTCTGGTTGGTCCTACAGGGGTTTGGGGTGCTCCTGGTGGCTCTCAGGCGTGTTGGGGTCCCGTTTATTGGGGTATTGGTGGTCCTGGGGTGTTTATTTGGGGTTTTCTGGGGGCTCCTGGTGGTCCTGGGGTGTTTATTGGGGTCCTGTGGGTGTTCCTGGTGGTCCTGTGGTGGGTCCCCGTGGTCCTGGGGTGCTTATGGGGTTGTTTGGGGGGTCCTGGTGGTCCTGGGCTGTGTATTGGGGTTTTATGGGGGCTCCCGGTGGTCCTGTGGGGGATTTGGGGGCTCCTGGGGTGTTTATTGGGGTCCCGTGGGGGTTTGGGGTGCTCTGGTTGGTCCTACAGGGGTTTGGGGTGCTCCTGGTGGTCCTGTGGGGGATTTGGGGGCTCCTGGGGTGTTTATGGGGGTCCCGTGGGGGGTTTGGGGTGCTCCTGGTGGTCCCGTGGGGACTTTGGGGTGCTCTGGTTGGTCCTACAGGGGTTTGGGGTGCTCCTGGTGGCTCTCAGGCGTGTTGGGGTCCCGTGGGGTGCATCGTGGTCCTAAAGGTCCTGGGGGTGCTTTGGGGTCCTGGGGGGGTTCTGGGGGGTCCCAGGAGTGTTTTGGGGGGGTCCCAGTGGTGTTGTGTGGTCCTGGGGGTGTTCTGGGGGGTCCCGGGGCCATTTTGGGGTCCTGGAGGTGCTTTTGGGCTCCCAGGGGTGTCTTGGGGGTGTTCTGGGGGGGTCTCAGGAATGTTTTGGGGTCCTGGTGGTGTCAGGTGTGTGGTCCTGGGGGTGTTTGGGGTCCTGGTGGTGTCAGGTGGGTGCTCCTGGAGGGTCCCAGGGCTGTTTTGGGGTCCTGGAGGTGCTTTTGGGGTCCCAGGGGTGCTTTGGGGTCGCGGAGGTGTCAGGGGGGTGCTCGTGGGGCCATTCTGGGGGGTCCTGGGGCCGTTTTGGGGTCCCAGGGCCGTTCCAGGAGAGTCCCAGAGTTGTTCCGGGGGGGTCTTGGGCTATTCTGGGGGGGTTCCAGGGGTCCTGGGGCTGTTCCAGGGGGGTCCCAGGGCTGTTTTGGGGTCCTGGAGCCATTTTGGGGTCCCAGGGCTATTCCAGAAGGGGACTGTTTTGGGGGGGGTCCTGGGGCCATTTTGGGGTCCCGAGGCTGTTCTGGGGGTGTCTGGGGCTGTTCCAGGGGGTCCCAGGGCTGTTCTGGGGGTGTCTGGGGCTGTTTTGGGGGGTCCCAGGGGGGTCCCGGGTGGTTCCAGGGGGTCCCCGGGGGTCCCGGTGCCCGTGCGGGGGCTCAGCCCCGCGGCAGGTGCCCGATGATGCTCTGCACCGCGCCCGACGTCGTGCCCTGGCCCCCGATGTCCGGTGTGTGCGTCTGGGGGCGGGGCCACGTCAGAGACACGCCCACAGGTGTGTGGCCACGCCCCCGGGGCGGGTGGGGGCGGGGCTTTTGGCCACGCCCCCAGGGCAGGTGGGGGCGGGGCTTACCCGGGGGTCGTCCAGCGAGGCCAGCACGGCTTTGCGGATGGTGGAGGCGTGGTTGTGCAGCCTGGGGGCGGGGCAAGCACGGGCCACGCCCACATCAGTGAGCCACACCCAACCCCAGAGGCGAAGCTCCGCCCCCTCCAGGTGAACACTGAGGCCCCGCCCCCTCAGCAGCCCCTCCCATGGGAACCTAGACTGCTAGGCCACACCCCTTAGCCCCTCCCACTGGGAAGCCACCCCCCCTTCTAAAGCACCGCCTCTTTTTGGGGACCCCGTTCCTCTCAGGTGTCCCCACCCCCTCCCAGGTGAGCTCCGCCCCCAGGCAGGTGAGCCCCACCCACTGCAGGTGTCCCCACCCCCTCCCAGGTGAGCATTGGGGGGTTTTGGGGGGTTTTGGGGGTTCCTGGGGGGGCACACCTGCATGGTGGTGTTGTCCACGATCATGCTGCGGAATTGGATCTCGGGGTACTCGGCTGCCACTTCCTGGCAGCACTGCAGGAACAGCCCGTCCCCCAATTTCCTGTGGGGCACGGGGGGTGAGACCCCAAAAATACAGGAGAACCCCCCAAAAAATCCCACAGAACCCTGGGAACCCCCCCAAAAAATCTGGGGTACCCTGGGGATCCCACTGAGCACTGCAGGAACAGCCCGTCCCCCAATTTCCTGTGGGGCACGGGGGGTGAGACCCCAAAAATACAGGAGAACCCCCCAAAAAATCCCACAGAACCCTGGGATCCCACTGAGCACTGCAGGAACAGCCCATCCCCTGATTTCCTGTGGGGCACGGGGGGTGAGACCCCAAAAATACAGGAGAACTCCCCCAAAAAAATCCCAGAAATCCCTGGGATCCCACTGAGCACTGCAGGAACAGCCCGTCCCCTGATTTCCTGTGGGGCACGGGGGGTGAGACCCCAAAAATACAGGAGAACTCCCCCAAAAAAATCCCAGAAATCCCTGGGATCCCACTGAGCACTGCGTGAACAGCCCGTCCCCTGATTTCCTGTGGGGCACAGGGTGAGACCCCAAAAATACAGGAGAACCCCCCCCAAAATCTGGGATATCCCCCGGAACAGCCCGTCCCCCAATTTCCTGTGGGGCACAGGGGGGTGAGACCCCAAAAAAATCCCACAGAACCCTGGGATCCCCCCCAAAAATTCTGGGGTATTTTGGTATTCCCCAAAACCCATCAAGGACACCCCCCCAGAACCCCAAACCCCCTTTAGACCCCCCCAAACTCCCNCCCCCAAAATATGGCAGGGGCGGGGCGTGGTGAACAGGGTGGGGCAGGGATTGGGCACTATCAATGGTGTGGGGCAGGGTGGGGCATCACCAACAGGGCGTGGCACAGGCGTGGCATGGGTGGGGCATAATCAACAGGGTGTGGGAGGGTGGGGCAGGGCTGGGGCACAGGTGGGGCATCACCTCCAGAATGTGGGATGGGTGTGGCTTCCCCAACAGGGCGGGGCAGGGGCTTGGCACCACCCCCCAGGTGTGGCATGGCCGTGGCATCACTTCCATAACGTGGGGTGGGTGTGGCATCACCAACAGGGTGTGGCACAGGTGGGGCAGGGCTGGGGCACAGGTGGGGCATCACCTCCAGAATGTGGGATGGGTGTGGCTTCCCCAACAGGGCGGGGCAGGGGCTTGGCACCACCCCCCAGGTGTGGCATGGGCGTGGCTGGGCCAGGGCATCACCATCAGGGCGTGGCACAGGTGGGGCAGGGGCTTGGCACCACCCCCCAGGTGTGGTATGGGCACAGCCAGGGCATCACCAGCAGGGCGTGGCACGGGTGTGGCATCAGCCATGGGTATGACATCACCAGCAGGGCGTGGCATGGGCACGGCATCACATCCAGCGTGGGTTTTGGGGAGATTTGGGATATTTTGGGGGGTGTTTTGGGGATTTTTGGGGGATTTTTGAGGCATTTGAGGGGATTTTTGGGGTGATTTGGCGGTTAGTTTTTGGGGTGGTTTAGGGTATTTTGGGGATATTTTTAGGGTGGTTTTGGGGGTATTTTTGGGGTGTTTTTGGGTATTTTTGGGGCGCACCTCGTGCTCCAGGGAGCTGTACTCCCCCTCGGTGTTCTCCCTGACGATGAGGATGGTTTGGGGTATTTTTGGGGATATTGTTGGGGTGTTTTTGGGAGGTTTTGGGGGGTATTTTTGGGGTGTTTTGGGGTGTTTTTGGGGGGTTTTGGGGCGCACCTCGTGCTCCAGGGAGCTGTACTCCCCCTCGGTGTTCTCCCTGACGATGAGGATGTCGATGTCCCGGTGCCGCGTCTCCACCCCGGGCAGGCTCTGGCAGTGAATCACGTTGGCATAGAGATCCAGGCTGGTCCTGGCAGCGCCCAAAAATATGCAAATGAGACGCAAAGTATGCAAATCGACCCCCAAAATATTCATGTGAACCTCTAAAAGTGTAAATAAACCCCTAAAACTTAAATGAACTCCCAAAACATTCAAATGGATCCCCTAAACATGCAAATCGACCCCCAAATATTCAAATTAACCCCCAAAGCATGCAAATCACTGCCCAGGCATGCAAATTGAGCCCGAGACATGCAAATTAATCCCCTAAACAGGCAAATCAACCCCAAAACACACAGCAGACCCCAAAATATGCAAACAAACCCCTAAAACATGCAAAGAACCCCCAAACATGCAAACCAACAGCCAATTATACAAATTAACCCCAAAATGTGCAGATCAAACCCTCAAATATGCAAATGAATAACCGAATCAGGCAAATGAACCCCAGATATGCAAATCAAACCCCCAAAAGATGCAAATGAGCCCCAAATGATGCAAATCAACACCCAAGACATGCAGATGCATCTCAAAATGCAATTTAACCCCCGAGACATGCAAAAAACCCCAAAAACATGCAAATGAACCCCCCAAAACATGCAAACCAACTCGCAAATGAGACCCAAAACATGCAAATCAAACCCCCAAATATGCAAATGAATAACCGAATCAGGCAAATGAACCCCAGATATGCAAATCAAACCCCCAAATATGCAAATGAATAACCAAATCAGGCAAATGAACCCCAAATATGCAAATCAAACCCCCAAAATATGCAAATGAGCCCCAAATGATGCAAATCAACACCCAAGACATGCAGATGCATCTCAAAATGCAATTTAACCCCCGAGACATGCAAAAAACCCCAAAAACATGCAAATGAACCCCCCAAAACATGCAAACCAACTCATTAAATATGCAAATGAGCCCCCAATTATGCAAATGCCCCCGTGCCCACCTGATGAGGTTGTTGCGGGATTTGTGGTTGGGGGGGAGGTTGTGGTTGGTCTCGATGTTCCCTGAGGGGAGAACGGGCTCAGAGCGGGGCTCGGGGACTGGGGGGGACTCTGAGGGATTTTGGGGTTTTTCATGGGGGAAAATGGCACTAAAATGGGGATAAATGGGGGAAAATGGGGAAAATATGGGGAAAAATGGGAGGAAATGGAGAAAAACGGGAAAAAATGGGGAAAATGGGAGAAATATGGGGGAAAATGGCACTAAAATGGGGATAAATGGGGGAAAATGGGGAAAATATGGGGAAAAATGGGAGGAAATGGAGAAAAACGGGAAAAAATGGGGAAAAAGGGAGAAATATGGGGGAAAATGGCACTAAAATGGGGATAAATGGGGGAAAATGGGGAAAATATGGGGAAAAATGGGAGGAAATGGAGAAAAACGGGAAATATGGGGGGAAAAGGGAGAAATATGGGGGAAAATGGCACTAAAATGGGGAAAAATGGGGGAAAATGGGGAAAATATGGGGAAAAATGGGAGGAAATGGAGAAAAACGGGAAAAAATGGGGAAAATGGGAGAAATATGGGGGAAAATGGCACTAAAATGGCAGAAAATGGGGAAAAATGGGGAAAAAATGGGGAAAAATGGGGGAAAATGGCACAAAAATTGGAAAAATGGGAAAAAAATGGGAAAAAATGGGGAAAAATGGGGAAAAAATGGCACTAAAATGGGAAAAAATGGGGAAAATGGGAAACAATGGCAGCAAAATGGGAAAAAATGGCACCAAAATGGCAATAAATGGAAAAAAATGGTACTAAAATGGCGTTAAAATGGAAAAAATGGAAAAAAATGGCAGCAAAATGGGGAAAAATGGCACCAAAATGGCACCAAAATGGGGAAAAAATGGCACCAAATGGGACCAAACAGCACCAAAATGGCAAAAATGGAACTAAAATGGCAAAAAAATGGCACCAAATGGAAAAAAAAGGCACCAAAATGGCACCAATTGGCACCAAAGTGCCCAAAATGGAACAAATGGCACCAAAGTGCCCTCCCAATGTCACCCAAATGTCCCCAAATATCCATTTTTACTGATGCATTTCCATATTTTAACAATTAATTACATTTTTTGGGGCCTCATTTGCATATTTTAGGACCAATCCCCCCATTTCAGCCTCAACCCCCCAATTCCTGCCTCTCCACTCCCCCTTTTGGGCGCTCATCTCCCCCCTCCCCATTCACCCCCCACTTCACCCCGCTCTGCCGATCCCAATTAGGCTAATGAGGATCCCCCGGGGCTCATTAGCGCAGAGGGCGGGGCACGCACCGGAACACCTCCTTCACGTGCAGCATCAGCTCGGGCCCGATGCCGTCGCCCGGGATCAGCGTCACCGTGTGCCGCCCGCCGTACTTGGCGGGGGGGCGCAGAGCGCTGCCCCTCCCACCCACCCTGCGAGTTCCAGCCAATCAGCACTCGCGGAACAGCGCCACGCCCCCAGGGCAACCAATCAGAGCCCGGTCCGCCCCTTCCAGGTCCCTCCCCTCCGGGCGGCCGCCCAGCCCCCGCCGGCGCGCCAGCCAATCAGAAGCCGCCGGTGCGGCGGGAAGCGGCGGGAACGGGCGGGGAGCGGCGGGAGCGGGGCCCGGCGGGCGGCGGGCTCGGCTCTGACCGGTCACTCACCGCGCGCGGCCGCAGCGCGGCCCGCATCACCCTCCGCCGCGCCGCCGTCAACGCCGCCGCCATGATGCCCCCGCCGCCCGCACGAGCTCTCGCGAGATCTCGGCGCCGCCCACGCGAGGAGATAGGGCGATAAGCGCGAACTCTCGCGAGAGTTCCCGCCCCGCCCAGTCCCACGCCCTCACGCCGCGGCGGCCATTTTGTGCCTGGGAGTGGCGCTGGCCTGAGGCCTCTCGGCGGGAGGGGAGAGAGGCGGCGCCGCCCACGCCGTTTTGTCCCGGAACGGCGACACCGAGCGCGGAGCCCTTTCCCCATCCGCGCTTCCCTTCGAGGGCGATATTAAAAAAACCCAATTGATAACGGGCGGGAAGAGCGGCGGCCACCGCCCCTCATCCGTCGCTATGGCAACATTGAGAGTGCGCATGCGCAGGGCGTGGTCGTGACTCCGCCTTTTCGCCCCATAGGCGGGGCGGCCGCCATTTTAACCGGGTGTGCACATCATTGCGCATGCGCTTCCCCTTGGCCACACCCCCGACCCGTTTTAGCCACGCCTCTGATCCCCCTTGGCCCCGCCCCCGCCTCCACTGAGAGCCACGTCTCGCGCGGGCTGTGCGGTGCGCTCGCTCCTCATTGGTCAGCGGGGGCGCAGGTGTCCGCCCACCGCGTTCTGATTGGTGAGCGTGCAGGCGCTGCCGGCGTTGATTGGCCGCTCCCCGCGGGGGCGGGGCCGGAGGGGTGCGCGCGGCTGACGATGGCGGGTGCCGGGGCGCTGCCGCTGCTGCTGCTGCTGCTGGCGGCGGCCGGGGCCGCGGGTAGGGGAAACCCTGAGGGGGAGCGGGAACTTGTGAGGGGAACCCGGGGGGCTCTGAGGGGTTCTGGGGGCCGTGAGGGCCGAGGGGGTCCCGCCGCGCTGGGGTCCTGTGGGGGCTGTGGGCTCTGAGGGGATGGAGGGGAGCGGGGGTCCCGTGAGGGAAGCGGGGGTCCCGTGAGGGGACATCAGGGGTTTTATGAGGGGAGACCGGGGGTTCTCTGCGGGGAAGGATTGAGGGTTCCATGAGGGGAAGGAGCGGGGATTGGGGCTTCCATGAGGGGATATCAGGGATTTCATGAGGGGATATTGGGAGTTTCATGAGGGCCCCGCAGAACGTGGCTCTGTACGCCGACGTGAACGGGAAGCAGTTCCCCGTGACCCGAGGGCAGGACGTGGGCAGGTACCAGGTGAGCCTGGGGGACTTTGGGGGGTACCTGGGAGGGGTTTGGGAGGGGTTTTGGGGGGCTCGGGTGAGTGGGGTGTACCTGGGAGGGGTTTGGGAGGGGTTTTGGGGGGCTCGGGTGAGTGGGGTGTACCTGGGAGGGGTTTTGGGGGGCTGGGATGAGTGGGGTCTACCTGGGAGGGGTTTGGGAGGGGTTATTTGGGGGGCTCGGGTGAATGGGGGATCCTTGGGAGGGTTCTGGGAGGGATTTGGGGGGATTCAGGTGAGTCAGGGGTACCTGGAAGGGGTTTTTGGGGGTTCAGGTGAGTTAGGGGTCCCTAGGAGGGGTTTTGGGGGGCACAGGTGATTGGGGGATAAAGCTGTAATTAAAGACTTGACTAATTACAGGGGGTCCAGTGAGTCAGACCCTCAGGCTGTTATCAGCTGAACTGGCCACAGAGTGACTAAAAGGATGCAAAGCAGTGGGAGCAGGTCTGAAACCCACCTGAGGACACCTGAGTTAATCCCAGTGGAAAGATTAAAAGCAGCAAGTCACAATTTAAACCACATCTTCCCAGCTACTCCCATTCCAGCTTCTCCTTAACCAGAAATCTGGATTCAAAGCTGGCTTCCCTCACAAAATTCGATGTCACCTTCACAGCTCAAATTCAAACAAATTAGGAAAAAATTCTTTGGTATGTAGTTCTTTGGGTGTTTCTGAGGCAAATTTTGTTTGATACACTCCCAAACAAGCCTGTGATGTGTCCCACCCCCTTCCTCGGGGGGGTGGGGGGTCCGTGGGAGGGGTTTTGGGGGGCTCAGGTGAGTGGGGGGTACCTGGGAGGAGTCCCTAGGAAGGGTTTTGGGGGGCTCGGGTGAATGGGGGATCCTTGGGAGGGTTCTGGGAGGGATTTGGGGGGATTCAGGTGAGTCAGGGGTACCTGGAAGGGGTTTTTGGGGGTTCAGGTGAGTTAGGGATCCCTGGGAGGGGTTATTTGGGGGGCTCAGGTGAGTGTGGGGTACCTGGGAGGGGTTTGGGAAGGGTTTTTGGGGGGCTTGGGTGAGTGGGGGGTACCTGGAGGGGTTATTTGGGGGGCTTGAGTGAGGGGGAAGGTACCAGGGAGGGGTTATTTGGGGACTCAGGTGAATATGGGGTCCCTGGGAGGGGTTTTGGGGGGTCCAGGTGAGTGGGAAGTACCTGGGAGGGGTTATTTGGGGAGCTTGGGTGAGG
>NW_024369042.1:38471-40741 GCF_014805655.1 Passer montanus
TGAGCAGGAGGCACCCAACACCCCCAGTCTGAGCCCAAAATTGAGGGGGAAAACCAAAATTCAGTCTCAAATTTGAGGGGAAAACCCCAAATTCAACGGCAAAATTGAGAGGAAAAACCCAAATTCAGCCCTGAAATTGGGAGAAAAGCCCAGATTCAGCCTCAAAATTGAGGGGAAAACTCAAATTTGGCCCCAAAGTTGAGGAGAAAACCCCAAATTCAGCTTCAAAATTGAGGGGAGAACCCAAAAGTCAGCCCCGAAATATAGGGGAAAACCCAAATCCAGCTCTAAAATTGAGAGAAAAAACCCAAATTCAGCCCCAGAATTGGGGGGAAAACCCAAAATCAAACCTGAAATTGAGGGGGAAACCCCAAGTTCGCCTTAAATTGAGAAGCAAACCCCAAATTCAGCCCCAGAATTGAGGAGAAACCCCAAATTCAGCTTCAAAATTGAGGGGAAAACCTCAAATTCAGTTCTAAAATTGAGGGGAAACCCCAAATTCGGCCCCAAAACTGGGGAGAAAAGCCCAAATTCAGCCCCAAAAAGGAGGGGGAACCCAAAATTGAGCCCCAAAAAGGAGGAGGGGACCCCAAATGTAGCTCAAAAAAGAGGGGGGGACCCCGAACTGAACCCCAAAAAGGAGGAGGGACCCCAAAGTGAGCCCCAAAAAAAGGGAGGGACCCCAAATTTAGCTCAAAAAAAGGGGAGGCACCCCAAAATTACCCCAAAGTCAGCCCCAAAAAAAGGGAGGGACCCCAAATTTAGCTCAAAAAAAAGGGAGGCACCCCAAATGTAGCTCAAAAAAAAGGGAGGCGCCCCAAAATTGAGCCCCTAAAAGGAGGGGAACCCCAATTTGAGTTCCAAAAAGGAGAGGGGACCCCCAAACTGAGCCCCAAAAAACAGGAGACCCCCAAAGTGAGCCCCAAAAAGGAGGGGGCACCCCAAATGTAGCTCAAAAAAGAGGGGGGGCACCCCAAACTGATTGCCAAAAATGAGAAGGACCCCCAAAGTGAGCCCCAAAAAACAGGAGACCCCCAAAGTGAGCCCCAAAAAGGAGGGGGCACCCCAAATGTAGCTCAAAAAAGAGGGGGGGCGCCCCAAACTGATTCCCAAAAATGAGAAGGAACCCCAAAGTGAGCCCCAAAAAGGAGAGGACCCCTCAAATTTACCCCAAAAAAGGAGAAAGGACCCCCAAACTGAGCCCCAAAAAACAGGAGACCCCCAAAGTGAGCCCCAAAAAGGACAGGGCACCTCAAATTTACCCAAAAAAAGGAGAGGGGACCCCCGAACTGAAGCCCAAAAAGGAGGAGGGGACCCCAAATGTAGCTCAAGAAAGAGGGAGGGACCCCAAAATGAACCCCAAAAAGGAGGGGGGACCCCAAAGTCAGCCCCAAAAAAAGGGAGGGACCCCAAATTTAGCTCAAAAAAGAGGGAGGCGCCCCAAAATTGAGCCCCTAAAAGGAAGGGAACCCCAATTTGAGTTCCAAAAAGGAGAAGGGACCCCCAAAGTGAGCCCCAAAAAGGACAGGGCACCTCAAATTTACCCAAAAAAAGGAGAGGGGACCCCCGAACTGAAGTTGGGGGGTTTTGGGGGGCTCTGGGGGTTTTGGGGGGCCCTGGTGACCCCCAATCTCCCCTCAGGGCGCCTGGAGTGGCCCCTGGGTGTCCTCGGAGGTCGTGGCCGCCGCCGTGGGGCTCGTGGTTTATTACCTGGCCTTCAGCACCAAGAGCAGCATCCAGGCCTGAAAAACCCCAAAAGCACCCCAAAAACACCCAAAAACCATTCAATAAATTTATCACAGTGAAAAAAAACACCTCAGTATAAAAGAAATGCTTTAAAAAACCCCAAAATCACCCCAAAAAAACCCAAAAACAATTGGACCCCAAAGTCAGCCCCAAAAAAAGGGAGGGACCCCAAATTTAGCTCAAAAAAGAGGGAGGCGCCCCAAAATTGAGCCCCTAAAAGGAAGGGAACCCCAATTTGAGTTCCAAAAAGGAGAAGGGACCCCCAAAGTGAGCCCCAAAAAAGACAAGACGCCCCAAATTGAGCCCCAAAAAGGAGGGGGCACCCCAAAATGGAGCCGTGCCCCCCCAGGCGCAGCGGAACAACGAGGACGTGTCGCGCATCCGGCCGCTCTTCAGCGTCAACGTCGAGCACCAAAATCACCCCAAAAACACCCAAAAACCATTCAAAAAAATCTCCCCACCCTGTAAAAATCATCTCAGTCCAAAAAAAAAACTAATAAAACCCAAAAAATACCCCCAAAAAA
>NW_024369043.1:0-932 GCF_014805655.1 Passer montanus
TTTGCAGCTGTTCTGGGGGTGAGCATCTGCCCCTTTGATCACGTTCTCTTCCTTCCTACCTTGGCTGCATCTCTCCAGTCTTTTGTCTATATTCCTGGCCTTTGCCATCGGAGATGGGAAAGCAATCCATGTGACTTAGGGAGGTGTCCTGTGCTCCTCACAGTCTTGTGGGTTCATCCGTAGTGCTCTGGGCCAAGCAAGGTCAAAATGTGGGGTCCCATTGCTGGGCTGTGACTGACACATGGAAAGGAAACCTCGTGGAGGATAAGGAGAAGAAGCAGCATGAGGGGAACAATTACTCATCCATTGGTTAGTCAACCTTCAAACCCATGTGTCTGCAGTTTAGAGATAAGGATGTCCTGTGGGACTGGTTTAAGGCCCTGACAGAATTCCAGGAAAGTGACACTGGTTGCTATTCCCTTGTCAAAAATAGCATTCGACATTGTGCTCCTGATGGAGCATAAATGGATCATGAGGTGGCCATGGACCCTCTGAAGGGTAAAAAGCTCCAGCAATTACCAGGAAGGAATTAGGAAATATGTAATAACAAAAGTAATAGGAGGAAGATGAGGAGGTCGACTGTCTTGTTGTGCACCACTGGTGAGGCTGCAGAGTGCAACAAGGACATGGACATGTTTGACCAAGAGCAGTTCCAGGAGACCAATGGGACTTAAAACAAGGAGAAGTCAGCAGAGCCGAGGGCTCTTTCATGCAGAAGGAAATAAGGCAGATGGGACATGATTCCATGGTGTGTCCTCATTGATGACACATCAGTTGTCCTCAGGGTTGTTTGAATTTTCTACGTGTCCTGAAAGGCACCAGCAACAAGAAAATGGTCACAAATTCTTGCGATTAAAAGCTGCCACCAAGGTCATATGGACACAGCCTCAGGGTCAGGACATGAAATTGCAGAATTGCATAAAGGAAAACAC
>NW_024369044.1:0-931 GCF_014805655.1 Passer montanus
GGGAGGGGGGGGAGGTGGGGATCACAGAAAAAAACGAAATTTGTATAAATAACCCCAAAATCACTGCAAAATAACCCCCAAAATCACCTGAAATAGCCCCAAAAATTACCCCAAAATTCCTATCAATAACCCCAAAAAATCCCCCAAAATAACCCCAAAATAATCCCAAAAATACCCTGAAATAGCCCCAAAATAATCCCAAAAAATTCCCATAAATAACCCCAAAATAATCCCAAAAATACCCTGAAATAGCCCCAAAATAATCCCAAAAAATTCCCATAAATAACCCCAAAATAATCCCAAAAATACCCTGAAATAGCCCCAAAATAATCCCAAAAAAATTCCCATAAATAACCCCAAAATAATCCCAAAAATACCCTGAAATAGCCCCAAAATAATCCCAAAAATCCCCTGAAATAGCCCCAAAATAATCCCAAAAAATTCCCATAAATAACCCCAAAAAGAACCCAAAAATGCCCTGAAATAGCCCCAAAAATAACCCCAAAATAACCCCAAAAAATTCCCATAAATAACCCCAAAAATCCCCTGAAATAACCCAAAAATAACCCCAAAATTCCCATAAACACCCCCAAAAATAACCCCAAAATTCCTATAAATAACCCCAAAATAACCACAAAAATACCCCAAAATAACCGCAAAATACTCCCAAAAATCCCCCGAAATAACCCCAAAATTCACCTTAAATAACCCCAAAAATCTCCTGAAAAAACCCCAAAATAATCCCAAAAAATCCCCTGACATAACGCGAAAAATCACCGGAAATAGCCCCAAAAATAACCCCAAAATCCCTGGAAATAACCCCAAAATTCACCTGAAATAACCCCAAAAATGTCCTAAAATAGCCCCAAAATAACCCCCAAAATCACCTGAAATAATCCCAAAAATAACCCCAAAAATGTCCTAAAATAGC
>NW_024369045.1:0-468 GCF_014805655.1 Passer montanus
CACGTCCGGGGCCCGGCCCAGCTCCTGCAGCAGCCCCGGGGGTCCCGGGAGGGTCCCAGGGGGGTCCCGTGGGGGGGCCCGGGGGAACTCCCGGTGGTCTCGGGGCCGCACCCGCAGCCGCCGCCCCCCCAGGACATGTCGGGGCTCGTCCAGCGCCCGCTGCCGCCCCGCGGGGTCCTGCAGCTCCACGATGGCGAACGCGCCCTGCGGGGAGAGGGGGCGGGGCTATCGCGATAGTCGCGATATCGCCTCACGGCGGGGGGGGGCGCTGAGGGGACACACGGGGGGTTACCGGACCCCCCCCGAGGGCATCAGGACCCCTCCCCGCAGGGCTATCGGGACCCTCCCGAGTGTCCCCCGGTACTATCACGACTGTCGCGATATCGCCTCACCAAAGGAGGGGACACAAGACCCCCCTCCCCAGGCACTCAGGACGCCCCCCCCCCCCCCCCCTTTCCCTTAAAACCC
>NW_024369045.1:519-931 GCF_014805655.1 Passer montanus
CCCCCCCACTTTGTCCTTTACTATCGCGACAATCGCGACGCTCCCGAGAGCCCCAAAACAGCCCCGAGGTGCTGGGGGGGCGACCCTTGCAGCGCTTCCTCCTCGACTATCGCGATAATCGCGGGGTCCTGAACCTCCCGCCACCTCCTCCCCGATTATCGCGATAGCCACAAGGTTCCAATGTCCCCTCCCGCCGCCTCCTCGATTATCGCGACAATCGCAGTGCTGGTGTCCCCTCCCGCCGCCTCCCCGCCGCCTATCGTGATAATCGTGGGGTCCTGAACCTCCCGCCACTTCCTCCTTGACTATCGCGACAGCCACACGGTGCCGGTGTCCCCTCCCGCCACCTCCTCCCCGATTATCGCGACAGTCACAGGGTGCCGGTCCCCTCCCGCCGCCTCCCCGCCGCCTA
>NW_024369046.1:0-931 GCF_014805655.1 Passer montanus
ACACTTGGAAGTCTCCCTGAGATTTCAGTTCAATCTGGGATCTTCAGTTCTGGGTGCAAACCTGTCCTAGAACATCTCTGAGTTATAAGATTGATGGGGAAAGGCAGAGGTGTTCTGACACTGAAAATGCTGCTGGATTGGTGAAATTAGCAGAGTGAGTCCTTGGCTAGAAATGTGGAGCTGGGCTGTGGTGGATCCATCTGCTCTCAGCAGTTCCTGGTGACCTTTACAAATAACTTAGGAGTGCACCAATCCTCCAACTGAGGAAAGTGAAAGCCCAGAGAAACTCCAAACACAGTCAAGTGAGAGACCATGTGCCTACCATCTCCACTCATAATCTTTCCTCAGGGGAACCCACTGTGTTCTACCAGAGCGAAGAAAAAATGCTGAGGGTTTCTGATATCCAGGAATACCATGAGAGACATCAGGGGAGCTTAAAAAATAAACCTCAGATCTCTTAAACACTAAAGAGAGTCTGTGTGGGTTACAGGGGATGGTGTCTGGGAAATGGCTTTGAATTTGATCACAGACATCTCCTCTAACACTTCACTGAACTTTCTCCATGAACAGGTCCCCATGTGCAGCCCCAGCAAATGTCCAACAGCAGCTCCATCAGCCACTTCCTCCTGCTGGCATTGGCAGACACACGGCAGCTGCAGCTCCTGCACTTCTGCCTCTTGCTGGGCATCTCCCTGGCTGCCCTCCTGGGCAACGGCCTCATCATCAGCGCCGTAGCCTGCAGCCACCACCTGCACACGCCCATGTTCTTCTTCCTGCTCAACCTGGCCCTCAGCGACCTGGGCTCCATCTGCACAACTGTCCCCAAAGCCATGCACAATTCCCTCTGGGACACCACCACCATCTCCTACACAGGATGTGCTACACAGGTTTTTCTTGCCGTATTTTTCATCTCAGCAGAGTTTTATCTCCT
>NW_024369047.1:0-930 GCF_014805655.1 Passer montanus
AACCAATCAATAAGTGATTGATAACCCATCAATAACCGATCAATAACCCATTAATACAAGTAATTGACAATCAATACCCGATCAATAAGTGATCAGTAACCAACCAATCACTGATAATTCATTAAAAAATAATCATTAACGGGCTAATAACCGATCAATAACCAATCAATAACTGATCAATAACTGATCAATAACCGATCAATACCCAATTAACTAATGACCAATACTCGACCAACAGATGCTCAGTGATCAATCACTAACAACCCATGAAACCAATCATTAACGGGCTAATAACCGATCAATAACCGATCAATACCCGATCAATAACCAATCAATCAATCAATACCTGATCGATCAATACCCGATCAATCGATACCCGATCAATCAATACCCGATCGATCAATACCCGATCGATCAATACCCGATCAATCAATCAATACCCGATCGATCGATCGATCAATCCCGGTCAGGGATCAATACCTCTTGTCGCGGGCGCTCCTCACCACGCGCTTCGTGTCCTCCTCGTCCTCGCTGAGCAGCAGCGGCCTGGGGGCGGGGCCACACACCCTCAGACACGCCCCCTTGCCGCAAACCCCGCCCACTTTTTTATTTAACTACGCCCACTTTCATTTGGCCCCTCCCCTTTATCATTAAACCCCGCCCACTTTTTATTTAACCACGCCCATTTTCCCTTTAGCCCCTCCCACTTTTTATTTAACCCCTCCCATTTTCCTTTTAGCCCCTCCCCTTTGCCTTAAACCCCTCCCACTTTCCTTTTAGCCCCTCCCCTTTTCCACAAACCCCTCCCCTTTTCCACAAACCCCTCCCCTTTCCATAAAGCCCTCCCCTTTTGCTTTTAGCCCCTCCCATTTCCTTTAGCCACACCTCTTTCCTTTTAGCTCCTCCCCTTTCCTTTAACCCCTCCCCTTT
>NW_024369048.1:0-930 GCF_014805655.1 Passer montanus
CAATCCCAGTAAAATCCCATTAAAAACTCAATTTTTCCCCCCAGAATTCCCATTTTCTCCCCCAAAATTCCCACTTTCCCCAAAACTCCCCTTTTTCCCCCCAAACACCCACCTGGGATGGCGGGGGGCTCGTCCCATTTTTCCCATAAAAACCCCAATTTTTCCCCCAAAAATTCCCAATTTTTCTCCCAAATTCCCACAGCGGGGACCCCTCTGCCACCAGGGGACATTCCAGGAGTTATTCCAAAAATTCCCAGAATTATTCCCAAAATTTTCCCTAAAATTCCCAAAAATTTCCCCCAAAATTCCCATTTTTCCCCAAAATTCCCATTTCTCCCACCTGGGATGGTCAGGGGCTGGGTGAGGCCGCAGCCCCGGATATGCAGAGTGACCACAGGGTGACCACGGAGTGACCACAGAGTGACCCCAGAGTGACCAATCCCAGTAAAATCCCATTAAAAACTCCATTTTTCCCCCAAAATTCCCAATTTTTCCCCCCAAAATTCCCATTTTCTCCCCCAAAATTCCCACTTTTCCCCAAAATTCCCACTTTTCCCCCCAAAATGCCCACCTGGGATGGCCGGGGGCTCGGTGAGGCCGCAGCCGCGCAGGTGCAGAGTGACCCCAGAGTGACCAGTGAGTGACCACAGAGTGACCAATCCCCATAAAAATTCCCACTTTTCCCAAAACTCCCCTTTTCCCCAAAACTCCCCTTTTCCCCCCAAACACCCACCTGGGATGGCCGGGGGCTCGGTGAGGCCGCAGCCCCGGACGTGCAGAGTGACCAGTGCCGGACACTGCCCCAGCAGCTCGGCCACGGCGCCGCCGCCCGCGCCGCCCAGCGGGTTCAGGCTCAGGTCCAGCTCCTGCAGGGCCTGCCGAGTGACCAGATGAGTGACCAGGAGTGACCACTGACCCCTGAGTGACCAC
>NW_024369049.1:0-904 GCF_014805655.1 Passer montanus
AGAACCCCCTCGTAACTTGCATTCAGACTTGGAATTTTGTTGAAAATTTTGCCAAGTGAACTTTCTAGTTCTACTGAATCCCAGCCCGTAATCACAGCCAGCATTCATCTCCGTTGATTCATTTCCACTGTCCTAAAATCCTAGTAATTCAAAAACCTTTATGGGCATTTTCTTTTGGAAGAAATGCAATTGTTATAAAAGCAAAATGCAATTGTGTAAGATTCACAATAGTATTTCCTTCTCCATGAAATCAAAAGAACTTCTTATGTGCCTTATAAATATTATCATGTATTTTTTCTGGCCTCAACGTTTTCAATTACTTTACATGGCATAAGGATAATTAAGTTTATAGCATTTTTAATTAATTATAAAACAAAGAAATTGTTCAAGCCTGATTTGAATCTGGCTTCCTAAAGTGCTCCAACCACAGTGAAAACAGAACAATCACCTATTTCTCTCCTGTTCTAAGGAAATATATTAGCTCTCATTTGAATCTTATTCTGTATTTATTTACTTACAACCTTTTTATTATAAACCATTCCGTTAAGACAAAAAATTCGCATATAAAATATTTAAACTTTGCACCCAAAATCTGGACCTGATTGTGAATGTCAGCACTGTAAAAATTAAGCCACTCCATGTCAGCAGTCTGTACCAATCACTGGTTTGAAATTAATTTTTCACATTCTTTTCTACAGAGTAAGGTTATGCAGTCTTAACTCCAGGTAGATTTTTTTTTCCCTTTGTAGTTTTTCCCCTCCTTTGTTGCACTAACTCACATTTCAAACAACAATTTGAGAGCCCATCCAGATGGTACTGCCTGCTTTAGTAGTGGCATCACCATTTTCTGAACTGAGCATTTAATATAAAATGAAACAGATAACATGGTTCTTGAAAAACTACA
>NW_024369050.1:0-930 GCF_014805655.1 Passer montanus
TTGGTTTGGCTTGGTTTAGTTAGTTTTTTTTTTAATATTGTTTTTATTTAAAGTAAGTATGACAAAGAATTCTGAATTTCATGAAGTGACATCAAGACATTTACTTTGTCCTAAATGAGAAATGAATGCTAGCAGTGTGTTCTCAGGAGGGGTTTTCATTGTGATCCCTTTTGGTCTGTCATCCTGAGACTTCTTAACTTCACAAAGCTTATTAGTACTTCAAAGTTCATTCCTTGGGCTGCTAGGGAGGGGGTTTTCTGTTGAGGTAGAATTGTGAGTTACTTGTGGTACTTGTGTTACTGTATTACCGACATTTGGAAAGACAGTTAGATGGTGATGTGTGGCTTCTCTTTTATTGTTGCTGGTTTTTATTTTGTTTCTAAACATCTAATTTCTGCACTATACTATAGCATGCAATAGATGTTCTGAAGAAAGCATACCAAATATATGTATAACAATAGCTAATTTTTTTATGTGATTGTGAAGTCCTAGCAGCAACATGCAATGAAGTGAGGTAGGGTTCGCATTTTATTACAGTTCTTAATCCCCTTAGAATAATGAATGATGCAAAAAAATATGCATCAATTTTTTTTCCGCAAATTATTCCTCATCTTAAACATGAATAAAAAACTAAAGGTTTAAATAAATAAAAAGCATCTCTCTGTCCTGTGTTGTAAACAGCAAGTGTTGGCCCATAGTGATACAAACAGAATTTTATCTCTGTCAAGGATTATTCCATGAAGTTTAAAATAAAATATAATCCTAAATACCTTTTTTATTCAGATGTTTCAAATGCCGTACTGAAATACCTTCACCTAGAAATGCACTAAAGGAATCTCCACATTTTATTTAGGTGAAATTGCAAGAATGTAGTCCTGGTTTTAGTATATGCTACTGTAACATGAAACAAGATGTTACTCTTGTTAAGAA
>NW_024369051.1:0-930 GCF_014805655.1 Passer montanus
TTTGGGGTCATTTTCAGGATTTTTTTGGGGTGATTTCGGGGTCATTTTCAGGATTTTTGGGATGATTTTGGGGTGATTTTGGGGTGATTTCCCCGATGGTTTTGGGTGTTTTTGGGGTGATTCTCAGGATATTTTTGGGTGGTTTCAGGGTGTTTGTGGGGTGATTTTCGGGTGATTTTCAGGCTGATTTGGGGTGGTTTTGGGCTGATTCTCAGGATATTTTTGGGATATTTTTGGGACGTTTTCAGGCTGATTTTGGGGTGATTTGGGGGTGATTTTGGGGTCATTCTCAGGCTGGTTTTGGGATATTTTTGGGGTGTTTCAGGGTGTTTATGAGGTGGTTTTGGGGTGATTCCGGGGTGATTCTCAGGATGTTTATGGGATGGTTTTGGGTGGTTTTTGGGGTGATTTGGGGTGGTTTTGGAGTGGTTTTGGGGTGATTCCGGGGGGATTCTCAGGATGTTTATGGGCTGGTTTTGGGTGGTTTTTGGGGTGATTTGGGATGGTTTTGGGGTGATTCCGGGGGGATTCTCAGGATGTTTATGGGCTGGTTTTGGGTGGTTTTTGGGGTGATTTGGGATGGTTTTGGGGTGATTCCGGGGGGATTCTCAGGATGTTTATGGGCTGGTTTTGGGTGGTTTTTGGGGTGATTTTGGGGTCATTCTCAGGCTGGTTTTGGGATATTTTTGGGGTCATGTTGGGCTATTTTTGGCTTTTTTGGGGTGTGTTTTGGGTGATTTCTGGTGGTTTTTCAGGATGATTTTGAGGTGATTTTAGGGTCATTTTCAGGATTTTTGGGGTGTTTATGGGATGCTTTTGGGGTGATTTTCCCGGTGTTTTTGGGGTGATTTTGGGGTCATTCTCAGGATTTTTTTGGGGTGATTTTGGGTTGGTTCTGGGTTGATTTTGGGGTGATTTTCAGGATTTTTT
>NW_024369052.1:0-930 GCF_014805655.1 Passer montanus
CTCAGTGCTCAGATGAAGAGATTTCTTAAACACATATTTTAAAAGTCCAAGGTTGAGACAAAACAAGCAACTGTATGATGTTTTTATATATCCTTCAATCTAGGCAAAAAAAATATGTTTCAGTTCACTCAATTTACTTAAATATTGTCTTATAGGATTAATTCCCATGTAAGTATATAGATTAGCCTTGAAATTTGGGGATTTCAGAAGGTGGGGCTTTACAGAAGCTGGAGCTACATGTTTCTGACTAATGTATAAAAGCAGAGTCTTGCAAAATCCAGACAAATCAGGTCTGATTCAGATTCTGATTTTGCCCTTCTTCTTCAAACATTTTCATAGAATCATAGAATAGACTGAACTAGAAGGGATCCATCAGGATCATTGACTCCAACTTTTGTCCCTGCACAGACACCTCAACAATCCCACCCCGTGCCTGAGAGGATTGTTGAAACACTTCTTGAGCTACGACAGGCTTGGAGCTGTGACCACTTTCCTGGGGAGGCTGCTCCAGTGCCTGACCACCTTCCGGGGGAGAAATCTTCCCTTCCAGTGCCAGCCTGGCTGGCTCATCATGCTATTCCTGCTTGTACAAAAGCCTAGAACTCTTTGTATTGGTTGTTCTCATCTACAAGCCAAAGAACAGAACCTAGCTGGAAACTAGCAGAGTAACAGCAGGTACAAATATTCAAAGCAAAGCATGCCCAAGTATCTCTCTCCTGTGCAAGAGCTGAGAACAAATGTTTCATTGGCTGCATTCACTGCAGCCTCTTTTCCCAAATCATCCTTAATGTGCACTTTCCAGTTGTCTAGTTCTTCTTGGGTTTTTTTGGATAATATTGATCTATGGGAGGTTAGTCCAAAGCTACTTCTTATTTTTTTAAAAATATATCACAGTTTTCAATTATGGTTTACTTATATTTATGACATATC
>NW_024369053.1:0-3360 GCF_014805655.1 Passer montanus
TCTCTGTGTGCCCCCACCCCGGGGGTCTCTGTGTGCCCCAGCCCGGGGGTCCCGGCTGCCCCAGCCCGGGGGTCCCGGCTGCCCCGCCCGGGGGTCCCGGCGCCCCCTGACCCCCGTGTCCCCGCAGACCAACATCCCGTTCCTGCAGAACGTGCTGGCCCACCCGCAGTTCCTGGCGGGCGCGGCCGACACGCAGTTCATCGACGAGAACCCCGAGCTCTTCCACCTGCGGCCGGGCCAGAACCGCGCCCAGAAGCTGCTGCACTACCTGGGTCAGCCCCGGGGGCACCTGGGGGGCATAAAAATACACTGGGGGGGATAAAAATACACCTGGGGGCACTGGGGGCACAGAGGAAACATGGGGGCACCTCTGCTGCACTACCTGGGTCAGCCCCGGGGGCACCTGGGGGGCATAAAAATACACTGGGGGGGATAAAAATACACCTGGGGGCACTGGGGGCACAGAGGAAACATGGGGGCACCTCTGCTGCACTACCTGGGTCAGCCCCGGGGGCATAAAAATACACCTGGGGGGGATAAATGTACACCTGGGGGGCATAAAAATACACCTGGGGGTACAAATGTACACCCGGGGGGCATAAAAATACCCCTGGGGGTACAAATGTACACCTGGGGGGATAAAAACACACCTGGGGGGGCATAAAACTACACCTGGGGGGGATAAAAATACACCAGGGGGCATAAAAATACACCTGGGGGGGTAAATGTACACCTGGGGGGGGTAAATGTACACCTGAGGGGCACCTGGGGGGGTCTCTCGGGGGGCTGCGAGGGATTTTGGGGGGTTCTGTGGACACACCTGGGCCCCCATGGGGCGGAGGAACCCATGCCAGGTATCTCCAGGTGTGCCGGCCCAGCGGCCCCAGGGGGGAATAAAAATACACCAGGGGGCATGAAAATACACCTGGGGGGGTAAATGTACACCTGAGGGGCACCTGGGGGGGTCTCTCGGGGGGCTGCGAGGGATTTTGGGGGGTTCTGTGGACACACCTGGGCCCCCATGGGGCGGAGGAACCCATGCCAGGTATCTCCAGGTGTGCCCAGGTGTGGGGTTTGCCCCCCCAGGTGTGACAAACCCCCCCAAAAAACCCCCAAAACCCCCAAAACCCCCAAAACCCCTCTGCTGTGGGGGTTGGGAGGAGCCTGGAGGGGGCTGGGAAGGCTTTGGGGGGCTCTTGGGGGGGTCCCTGGGGTTGTCACCCCCCGTGTCACACCTGTCCCCCCCCCCCCAGGTCACGTGATGGTGAACGGGCCCAGCACCCCCCTGCCCGTGAAGGCCAAGGCGGCGCTGGTGGAGCCCACGCCGCCCCCGGTGCCCATGGGTGAGTGGGGTGTCCCCGGGGTGTCCCCAGGGTGTCCCCAGGGTGTCCCCGGGGTGTCCCAGGGGTGTCCCCAGCGTGTCCCCAACGTGTTCCCAATGTGTCCCTGGCGTGTCCTTGTCACGTGTCCCATGCCCGACGTGCCCTGGGCGTGTGCCACCCCCTGACCCCCCCCCAGTGCCACCTCTGTCACCCCCTTCCTGCCCTTGTACCCCCCCCACTGCCCCCTGCCCCTCTGTGCCGGGGGGGGGGCTTAGTGTGGTAGTGGTGGGAGGGGCTTGATGGGGGTGTGGCACTGAGGGGAGGGGTTTAATAGGGTGGGGAGGAGCTTGTCTGGGTGGGACAGTGAGGGGAGGAGCTTCATGGGGTGGGACAGTGAGGGGAGGGGCTTCATGGGGTGTGGCAGTGGTGGGAGGAGCTTAATGGGGCGTGGCAGTGAGAGAAGGGGGTTAGTAGGGTGGGGAGGGGCTCGACGTGGCGTGTCTGAGGCCGGGCGTGTCCCCAGGCGCCACCTTCGACGTGGCCATGCGGTTCCTGCACGAGTGCCCCTGGGAGCGGCTGCGGGAGCTGCGGCGCCTCGTGCCCAACATCCCCTTCCAGATGCTGCTGCGCGGCGCCAACGCCGTGGGCTACACCAACTACCCCGACAACGTCGTGCACCGGTGAGGGACAGGGACACGGGGACACCCTGGGGACACGGGGGGACACGGGCACATGGGGACACAACGTGGTGCACCGGTGAGGGACAGGGACACGGGGACACTCAGGGACACGGGGGGGACACCATGGGGACACGGGGACACAACGTCGTGCACCGGTGAGGGACAGGGACACGGGGACACCCTGGGGACACCATGGGGACACGGGGACATGGGGACACAACGTGGTGCACCGGTGAGGGACAGGGACACGGGGACACTCAGGGACACGGCGGGGACACGGGGGGACACACAGAAACACGGGGGGGACATGGGGACACAGGGACACGGGGGGGACACGGGGACACAACGTCGTGCACCGGTGAGGGACAGGGACGTGGGGACACTCAGGGACACGGGGGGACATCGTGGGGACACACAGAAACACGGGGGGGACACGGGGACACAACGTGGTGCACCGGTGAGGGGGGACAGAGACGGGACACGAGGGGACACAGGGGGACATCGTGGGGACACACAGGAACACAGGGGGGACATGGGGACACAAGGACACAATGTGGTGCACCAGTGAGGGGACACGGGGGGACATTGTGGGGACACACAGGGACAGGGGAGGGGACTTGGGGACACCATGGGGACATGAGGACATGGGGACACAGCATGTTGCACCGGTATGTGGGGACACCATGGGGACATGGCAGGGCAGAGAGGGACATGGGGACATTGGGGACATGGAGGGATGGGAGACAAGGGACATTGGGAGACACGGGGACATGGCAGGCCAGGGGACACTGGTGACACACAGAGGTGACAGTGGTGACACAGAGGTGACACCGAGCACACACCAGCACAGCACCCAGCCCCTGAACGCCCCCACGTGCCCCCAGCCCACGCCACACCCCGTGGGGACACGGGGACACCCCGCAGTGTCCCCAGCCCATGTCACACCCTGTGGGGACACGGGGACACCCCGCAGTGCCCCCAGCCCATGTCACACCCCGTGGGGACACGGGGACACCCCGCAGTGCCCCCAGCCCACGTCACACCCCCAAACGCCCCCGTGACCGCCGCGCGCGTCCCCAGGTTCTGCGAGGTGGCCGTGGCCAACGGCATGGACATCTTCCGCGTCTTCGACGCCCTCAACTACGTGCCCAACCTGCTGCTGGGCGTGGAGGCCGCGGGCAACGCCGGCGCCGTGGTGGAGGCCGCGCTCTCCTACACCGGCGACGTGGCCGACCCCACGCGCACCAAGTACAGCCTGGACTACTACCTGGGGCTGGCCCGCGAGCTGGTGGCAGCGGGGACACACGTGCTCTGCATCAAGGTCTGGGGGGGTTTGGGGGGTCCTGGGGGGGTTTGGG
>NW_024369053.1:3773-13685 GCF_014805655.1 Passer montanus
TAGGGGGTCCTGGGTGGGTTTGGGGGGTCCTGGGGGGTTTGGGGGGGTCCTGGAGGGGATTTGAGAGGGATTTGGGGGAATGGAGTGGTTGGGAAATGGTTGGGTTTGTGGGGAATGGGATGGGGTATGGTGGCAGCGGGGACACATGTGCTCTGCATCAAGGTCTGGAGGGGGTTTGGGGGGTCCTGGGTGGATTTGGGGAGGTCCTGGGGGGATTTGGGGCATCCTGGTGGGGTTGTGAAAGGAATTAGGGGGATTTGGGGAGGATTTGGGGGTCCTGGGGAGGATCTGGAGCTCCCCTGTTGTTCAAGGCCGGGTTGGATGAAGGGTGGGACACGGAGGGTCCCCACGCCCCACGTGACCCCCGGGTGACCCCCGTGTTCCCCCCCAGGACATGGCGGGGCTGCTGACCCCCGCGGCCGCCCGGCTGCTGGTGGGGGCCCTGCGGGAGCAGCACCCCGAGGTGCCCCTGCACGTGCACACCCACGACACGGCCGGCGCCGGCGTGGCCTCCATGCTGGCGGCCGCCCAGGCCGGCGCCGACGTGGTGGACGTGGCCGTGGACGCCATGTCCGGCATGACCTCGCAGCCCAGCATGGGCGCCGTGGTGGCCTGCGCGCGGGGGACGCCCCTGGACACAGGTGGGGACAGCGCGGCGTTCAGGGGACAACGAGGGTTTGGGGTGCCACCGAGGGTTTGGAGGGACAGCAGGGATTTGAGATGTCACCAAGGGTTCGGAGGTGTTACCAAGGGTTGAAGGGGATGACGAGGGTTTGAGATGTCACCAAGGGTTTGGAGGGACAGCAAGGGTTGTAGGTGCTACCAAGTGTTTGAGATGTCACCGAGGGTTTGGGGTGCTACCAAGGGTTTGAGATGTCACCAAGGGTTTGGAAGTGTCACCAAAGGTTGAAGGGGACAACAAGGGTTTGAGATGTCACCAAGGATTTGGAGGGACAGCAAGGGTTGGAGGGACACGGAGGGGTTGGGGTGCCACCAAGGGTTTGGAGGTGCCACCAAGGGTTTGAGATGTCACCAAGGGTTTGAGATGTCACCAAGGGTTTGGAGGTGCCACCAAGGGTTTGAGATGTCACCAAGGGTTTGGAAGTGTCACCAAGGGTTGAAGGTGATGACGAGGGTTTGAGATGTCACCAAGGGTTTGGAAGTGTCACCAAGGGTTTGGAGGTGCCACCAAGGCTTTGAGGAGCCACAGTGGTCACGGAGGTGCCACCACGCTCCTGGAGGTGCCACCAGAGCCACGACTTCATTCCCAATGCACGACACGCCCCACGCCACACCCCCGCAGCGTCCCCGCGGTGTCCCCTGTCCCCAGGCATCGACCTGGAGCGCGTCTTCGAGTACAGCGAGTACTGGGAGGCGGCGCGGGGCCTCTACGCCGCCTTCGACTGCACGGCCACCATGAAGTCGGGCAACGCCGACGTCTACGAGAACGAGATCCCGGGCGGGCAGTACACCAACCTGCACTTCCAGGCCCACGCCATGGGGCTGGGCCACAAGTTCAAGGAGGTCAAGAAGGCCTACACCGAGGCCAACAAGCTGCTCGGGGACCTCATCAAGGTGGGGTGGCCCTGGGGGCCGCACGGGGGTCTGTGGGGTCTGGGTCTCCATGGGGCAGGTGGTCTCCATGGTGTGGAGAATCTCTGTAGGGTGGGAGGATCTCCATAGGATGGTCTCCATGGGTGGGTGGTCTCCACAAAATGGTCTCCATGGGGCAGGTGGTCTCCATGGTGTGGAGAATCTCTGTAGGGTGGGAGGATCTCCATAGGATGGTCTCCATGGGTTGGCAGGATCTTTTTGGGGTGGGTGGTCTCCATGGGTGGGTGTTCCACCACGAGTGGTCATGTGGTGACCCCCAAGTGTCCCATGAGGGTCCTCCCAAGCTGACCCTGAGCTGACCCATGAAATGACCCCTAAGATGACCCCAAAAGTTCACCCAAGAGGTTCCCCCCACACTGACCCATGAGGTGACCCAAGAGCTGCCCCTTGAGTTGACCACAAGGTGACCCCGAGTTGCCCCATGAGTTAACCCAGGAGTGGACTGCGAGGTGGCCCCGAGGTGGCCCCCGGTGGCCCCGAGGTGACCCTGGTGGCCCCGAGGTGGCCCCGAGGTGCCCCCAGTGGCCCCGAGGTGACCCTGGTGGCCCGCAGGTGACGCCGACCTCGAAGGTGGTGGGGGACCTGGCGCAGTTCATGGTGCAGAACGGGCTCTCGCGGGAGGAGGCCGAGGCGCGCGCGGACGAGCTCTCCTTCCCCCTCAGCGTGGTGGAGTTCCTGCAGGGACACATCGGGGTCCCCCCGGGGGGCTTCCCCGAGCCCTTCCGCTCCCGGGTGCGTCCTGCTGGGCACTGGCAGGGACTGGAAGGGACTGGGAGAGACTGGGAGGGACTGGGAGGGACTGGAGAGGACTGGGATGCACTGAGAGGGACTGGGATGGCACTGGGAGGGACTGGGATGCACTGGGGGCCGGGGACTGGGAGGGACTGGGAGGGACTGGAGAGGACTGGGATGCACTGAGAGGGACTGGGATGGCACTGGGAGGGACTGGGAGGGCCTGGGATGCACTGGGAGGCACTGGGATGGCACTGGGAGGGACTGGGATGCACTGGGAGGGACTGGGATGGCACTGGGATGGCACTGGGATGCACTGGGAGGGACTGGGATGGCATTGGGAAGGACTCAGAGGGACTGGGAGGATGTACTGGAGGCTGTTGCCATGGCAACAGGATGCTGTGGTTCTGTCCCTGTCCCATGTCCCCGTTACCATGTCCCTGTTCCATTCCCATGTCCCTGTCCCTGTCCCCTTCCCATTCCCCTGTTCCATTCCTATCTCCCCGTCCCTGTCCCATTCCCCTGTCCCTGTCCCCCGTTGCCATGGTGTCCCCTGTCCATGTCCCATTCCCATCTCCCTGTCCCCGTCCCTGTCCCGTTCCCATGTCCCATTGCCATGTCCCCTGTCCCTGTCCCTGTCCCTGTCCCCCCTGTTGCCATGGTGTCCCTGTCCCTGTCCCATTCCCATCTCCCTGTCCCCATCCCTGTCCCATGTCCATGTCCCTGTCCCTGTCCCTGTCCCGTTCCCCTGTCCCTGTCCCCCCATTGCCATGGTGTCCCTGTCCCTGTCCCCGTCCCCCTGTCCCCATCCCTGTCCCCCCCATTCCCCTGTCCCTGTCCCCTCCATTGCCATGGTGTCCCCGTCCCTGTCCCTGTCCCTGTCCCCCCATTGCCATGGTGTCCCTGTCCCCGTCCCTGTCCCTGTCCCATTCCCCTGTCTCTGTCCCTGTCCCCGTCCCCATCCCCCCCATTGCCACGGTGCCCCGTCCCCGTCCCGGTGCCCCCCCTCCAACCCGCGGTGCCCGCAGGTGCTGAAGGAGCTGCCGCGGGTCGAGGGGCGCCCGGGGGCGTCGCTGCCCCCCCTGGACTTCGAGGCGCTGAGCCGGGAGCTGGGGGCGCGGCACGGGGCCCCCCCCAGCCCCGAGGAGCTGCTCTCGGCCGCGCTCTACCCCAAGGTCTACGACGAGTTCCGCACCTTCAGCAGCACCTTCGGGCCCGTGGCCTGCCTGGGCACCCGCCTCTTCCTTGAGGGGCCCACCATCGCCGAGGAGTTCGAGGTGGGGGAGATGGGGGGACTGGGATTGTCCCATTCCCCTGTTCCATTCCTATCTCCCCGTCCCTGTCCCATTCCCCTGTCCCTGTCCCCCGTTGCCATGGTGTCCCCTGTCCATGTCCCATTCCCATCTCCCTGTCCCCGTCCCTGTCCCGTTCCCATGTCCCATTGCCATGTCCCCTGTCCCTGTCCCTGTCCCTGTCCCCCCTGTTGCCATGGTGTCCCTGTCCCTGTCCCATTCCCATCTCCCTGTCCCCATCCCTGTCCCATGTCCATGTCCCTGTCCCTGTCCCTGTCCCGTTCCCCTGTCCCTGTCCCCCCATTGCCATGGTGTCCCTGTCCCCGTCCCTGTCCCTGTCCCATTCCCCTGTCTCTGTCCCTGTCCCCGTCCCCATCCCCCCCATTGCCACGGTGCCCCGTCCCCGTCCCGGTGCCCCCCCTCCAACCCGCGGTGCCCACAGGTGCTGAAGGAGCTGCCGCGGGTTGAGGGGCGCCCGGGGGCGTCGCTGCCCCCCCTGGACTTCGAGGCGCTGAGCCGGGAGCTGGGGGCGCGGCACGGGGCCCCCCCCAGCCCCGAGGAGCTGCTCTCGGCCGCGCTCTACCCCAAGGTCTACGACGAGTTCCGCACCTTCAGCAGCACCTTCGGGCCCGTGGCCTGCCTGGGCACCCGCCTCTTCCTCGAGGGGCCCACCATCGCCGAGGAGTTCGAGGTGGGGCACTGGGGGCACTGGGAGGGGGTTGGGACTTGTGCACACCTGGAACTCCTTGCCCAGCCCTGGAGCCCCTTCCACACCAGTTACGCACCAGTTACACACTCCTGGACACCCTTACTCACCAGTTACTCATGGTTTACTCCTAGGTGGAGCTGGAGCCCCGTCCCCCCCATTGCCACGGTGCCCCGTCCCCGTGCCGGTGCCCCCCCTCCAACCCGCGGTGCCCGCAGGTGCTGAAGGAGCTGCCGCGGGTCGAGGGGCGCCCGGGGGCGTCGCTGCCCCCCCTGGACTTCGAGGCGCTGAGCCGGGAGCTGGGGGCGCGGCACGGGGCCCCCCCCAGCCCCGAGGAGCTGCTCTCGGCCGCGCTCTACCCCAAGGTCTACGACGAGTTCCGCACCTTCAGCAGCACCTTCGGGCCCGTGGCCTGCCTGGGCACCCGCCTCTTCCGCGAGGGGCCCACCATCGCCGAGGAGTTCGAGGTGGGGCGCTGGGGGGCACTGGGAGCACTGGGAGGGACTGGGAGGGGACTGGGGGGGGACTGGGACTCACTGGAAGGGACTGGGAGGGGACTGGGGGGCACTGGGAGGGGACTGGGAGGGGTCTGGGACTTGTGCACGCCTGGAACTCCTTGCCCAGCCCTGGAGCCCCTTCCACACCAGTTACGCACCAGTTACACACTCCTGGACACCCTTACACACCAGTTACTCATGGTTTACTCCTAGGTGGAGCTGGAGCAGGGTCAGACCCTGCACATCCAGCCTTTACACACCAGTTACACACCAGTTACACAGCAGTTACACACCAGTTACACACTCCTGGACACCCTTACACACCAGTTACTCATGGTTTACTCCTAGGTGGAGCTGGAGCGGGGTCAGACCCTGCACATCCAGCCCTTACACACCAGTTACACACCATTTACACACCATTTACACACGGTTTACTCCTAGGTGGAGCTGGAGCGGGGTCAGACCCTGCACATCCAGCCCTTACACAGCATTTACTCGTGGTTTACTCGCAGGTGGAGCTGGAGCGGGGTCAGACGCTGCACATCCAGCCCTTACACACCAGTTACACACCAGTTACACACCAGTTACACACTCCTGGACACCCTTACACAGCAGTTACACAGCATTTACTCGTGGTTTACTCCTAGGTGGAGCTGGAGCGGGGTCAGACCCTGCACATCCAGCCCTTACACAGCAGTTACACAGCATTTACTCGTGGTTTACTCCTAGGTGGAGCTGGAGCGGGGTCAGACCCTGCACATAAAAAATTTACACACCATTTACTCGTGGTTTACTCCTAGGTGGAGCTGGAGCGGGGTAAGACGCTGCACATCCAGCCCTTACACAGCAGTTACTCGTGGTTTACTCCTAGGTGGAGGGGATTTTGAGGGGATTTTCGGGGGGTCTGAGGGGGTTTTGGAGGGCTTCGAGCAGCTTTAGGAAGCTCTGAGGGGATTTGGAGGGAATTTTAGGGAGATCTGAGGGGATTTTGGAGGGGTCTGAGGGGGTTAAGGCGCTGGCGCTCGGGGACCTGAACGCGGCCGGGCAGCGCGAGGTTTTCTTCGAGCTCAACGGGCAGCTGAGATCCATCCTGGTCCGGGACACGCAGGCGCTCAAGGTGGGCGGGGGCCGGGGGGGCTTGGGGGAATTTGAGAGGATTTGGCGGCGTTTAGGGGGGATTTGAGGGGATCTGGGGGGAGTTTGGGGGCATTTGGGAGGGATTTGAGGGGATTTGGGGAGAGTTTGGTAGCTTTTGGGAGGATTTTGGGGGGGCTGTGGGGTTTCTGAGGGGATTTTGAGGGGGTTTCGGGAATTTTAGGGAGGTCTGAGGAGATTTTGGGGCGGTTTGAGGGGATTTTGAGGGGTCTGAGGAGATTTTGGGGAGGGCTCTGATGGGATTTTGGGGGGCTCTGAGCACCCTTAAGGGGCTCTGAGGCCGTTTGAAGGAACACAGGGGTGACTCTGGGGTGACTCCGGGGTGTCTTTGGGGTGACTTTGGGGTGACTCCGGGGTGCCTTTGGGGTGCCTTTGGTGACCCCCGACCCCCCCGTCCCCCCCCCCAGGAGATGCACGTGCACCCCAAGGCCGAGAAGGGGGCCAAGGGCCAGGTGGGCGCCCCGATGCCGGGGGAGGTGGTCGAGGTGCGGGTCAAGGAGGGGGCGACGGTGGCCAAGGGGGACCCGCTGTGCGTCCTCAGCGCCATGAAGATGGAGACCGTGGTGACGGCGCCCGTGGCGGGCAAAGTCACCAAGGTGCACGTGCGCCCCGGGCTCAGCCTCGAGGGCGAGGACCTCATCGCCGTCATCGAGTAGATTTTGGGGGGTTTCCCCCCAAAAAATCCCCCCAAAACTCCCCCGGAAAGGACCTCGCAAAAATGGGGCGTGGCCCCTTTAAGAGCCCCCCCCCCCCCGTGGGTGGCGCCCCCTGGTGGGCGGTACAACAAGGCCTTAATTTGGGGGGGGGCCCCTTTAAGGGCCCCCCCCCCCCCGTGGGTGGCGCCCCCTGGTGGGCGGTACAACAAGGCCTTAATTGGGGGGGCGTGTCTTAATTAGGGGGGGGCCACGTCTTAATTAGGAGGTGCACCGTGAAGGGGGGGTCGCGCTTTGGGGGAACGCCCCATTTTGGGGGGGGCAGACCCCTGATTTGGGGGGGGTCCCTTTTTTTAGGGTGGTACGATCCATTTCGGGGGGGGGGGGGCCACACCCAATAATTGGGGCGCCCCCTCCCCCATTTTTTGGGCATTTCACCCCATGTTTGGGGGCTGAAACTTCTCGGGGGGGTGGGGCAGAGTTTGGGGGGGCGGTCCCCCCCTTTTTGGGGGAGGGGCTTCATTTCCTGCGGGCCCCTCCCAATTTTGTGTGTCCCCCCCATTTTAAGCCGCCCACCCGAGAGGGAGGGGCCGCCCCTCCCCCATCACCCCCTCCCCCATCCCCCGGTCTGGGGGTCCCGGGCAATAAAAACTGGACTGACAGCACTGCCGTGTGGGGGAGGGGCTGCCGAGACCCCCCGGTGAGACTCATGGAGGGGGCGTGGCCTGAGCCAAGGGGGCGTGGCCTCCGACGCGAGGGGCGTGGTCAGTGATCACAGAGGGGCTTTAATTCCCAAGGGGGGGAGTGGGCGTGGCTTCAATCCCAACCCCCCACCTGACCCCAAAAGGGGCGTGTCCCAACCCAGTGGGCGTGGTCTATAATCCATGGTGGGCGTGGCCTCAGAGTTTCTTCCCCAACTCAAAACTGGGCGTGTCCCTGCCTGAAGTGGGCGTGTCCCCAGGTGGGTGTGTCCCTGCCTGAAGTGGGCGTGTCCCTCCCCATCTGTGTCCCTAAGTGGGCGTGTCCCTTCCACAAGTGGGCGTGGCCCAGCTGGGTGTGTCCCTCCCCTAACCTCAAAGTGGGCGTGTCCCTCCCCATAATGGGTGTGTCCCGCTAAAAATGCCTGCAGCCACCAAGTGGGCGTGTCCCTCCCGAATGGGCGTGTCCCCCTGAATGGGCGTGAACCTAATTGGCATGTCCCTAATTGGGTGTGTCCCTCCCTGATGGGCGTGTCCCTAATGAGTGTGTCCCTCCCTAATTAGCGTGTCCCTAATGGGTGTGACCCTAGTGGGTGTGTCCTTCTCTAATGGGGCGTGTCCTCCCTGAATGGGCGTGTCCCTCCCTAATTAGCGTGTCCCTAATGGGCGTGTCCCCAATGGGCGTGTCCCTAATGGGCGTGTCCCTTCCTAATGGGCATGTCCCTTCCTAATTAGCATGTCCCTAATGGGTGTGTCCCTAATGGGCGTGTCCCTAATGGGCGTGTCCCCCCATGAGTGTGTCCCTCCCCGAATGGGCGTGTCCCCAATGAGCCCCGAATGGGCGTGTCCCTCCCGAATGGGCATGTCCCTAATGGGCGTGTCCCTAATGAGCATCTCCCTAATGGGCGTGTCCCTCCCTAACGGGCGTGTCCCTAATGGGCGTGTCCCCCAATGAGTGTGTCCCTCCCCGAATGGGCGTGTCCCCAATGAGCCCCGAATGGGCGTGTCCCTCCCGAATGGGCATGTCCGTGAATGGGTGTGTCCCTCCCCTAATGGGCGTGTCCCTAATGGGCGTGTCCCCCCATGGGCGTGTCCCTCCCTGAATGGGTGTTTCCCTCCCCGAATGGGCGTGTCCCTCCCTAATGGGTGTGTCCCACCCTAGTAGGCGTGTCCCTAATGGGCGTGTCCCCAATGAGCCCCCAATGGGCGTGTCCCTCCCTAATGGGCGTGTCCCTAATGGGTGTGTCCCTTCTTAATGGGCGTGTCCCTCCCCGAATGGGTGTGTCCCTCCCTGATGGGCGTGTCCCTAATGGGCGTGTCCCCCACGTCCCCGCCCCCTCCCCTCTCCCTCCCTAGGGGGGCGGGGCGGCGCGGGGCGGGGCCGGGCGTGGCGCGGGCGTGGCCGCGGCCTTGCGGGCCAGCTTGGCCAGCAGCGGGCTGTGGGGGTGGCGCTGGCGCAGGTGCGCCAGGTGCGCGTCCTGGCTGTCGGCCGTGCCGCCGCACTCCTCGCACACGTAGAGCTTGGCGCGCCGCTCCTTGTAGCCGTAGCGCTGCGCCACGCCGTGGATCTTGCGCAGGTGCGACTCCAGCGAGCAGCGCTGCGTGAAGGCCTTGTCACACAGCGAGCACTTGTAGGGACGGACACCTGGACAGGGGACAGGGGGACACTGAGGGGACATGGCATTGTCACACAGGGAGCACTTGTAGGGACGGACACCTGGGGACATGGGGACATTCAGGGTGAGGGGAGGTTGGGGCCAGGCTGGTTGCCATCAATGCTGTCCCTGTCCCTGTCCCCCCTCAATCCCAATCCCAATCCCAATCCCATTCCCAAACCCGTTCCAATCCCGTTCCCACCCGTTCCATCCCGCTCTCACCCGTGTGGGTGCGCACGTGGCGCTTGAGGTCGAAGGTGTCGTTGAACCTTTTCCCACCCCAATCCCATTCCCATTCCCACTCCAATCCCATTCCCACCTCAATCCCACCCGTTCCAATCCCGTTCCAATCCCGTTCCCACCCGTTCCGTCCCGCTCTCACCGGTGTGGGTGCGCACGTGGCGCTTGAGGTCGAAGGTGTCGTTGAAGCCCTTCCCGCAGTAGGGGCAGCGGTGCCGCTTCACCTCGCTGTGGCACTTGAGGTGCCGGTTCAGCATCCGCTGGAAGCCGAAGCTCTTGTGGCACACGGGGCACGAGAAGAGCTCGGAGCCCCCCGGGACCCCCCCGGCCCCCGGGACCCCCACGGGGACCCCCCCGGCCAGGGGCAGCCCCGGGGGGAGGGGGGCGCCCAAAGGGCCGGACGGGACCTGCGGAGAGAGGGGAGGAAGGGGTTAAATGGGGGGGCACCCGGTGGGGAACCCCCCCGGGGACCCCCCAGTTTGGGGTGAGCCCTGATTTTGGGGATCCCCCCCGCGGCCGTGGGGGACAGCCCCCCTTGGGGACCCCCAGCCCACCTTGGTGACCCCCATGGTTTTTGGGGACCCCCCCCCAAATTGGGGACCCCCAGTTTTGGAGACCCCCCCCCTCCTCCCACCAGGAACCCCCATCACAGAGACCCAATGGGCGTGTC
>NW_024369053.1:13897-14625 GCF_014805655.1 Passer montanus
AGGGCAGCCCAAACCCCCCCCCAAAAATCACCCCCCAAAGGCCCCCAGGCACCCCAAAATCCTCCCCGGTGTCCAAACCCCCACCCCCAAAAGGGTCCGGGGGTCCGGGCACCCCAAAATCCTCCCCAACCCCCCCGTCCCAGGGTTTGGGTGGGAATTTGGGGCTGAACCCCAACTCTGTCACTGAGGGGACACCCCCGGAGGGGAAGGAGGTCACCCCAAAACATCCGGGACCCCCCAAATCCCTGGGTCCCCCCAAACACCTGGAACCCCCAAATTCCTGACACAGCCCCCCAGACTTCTGGGACCCCCCCCGGCACCTGAATCCCAACGAACACCTGAGTGTCCCTTAAATTCCTGAGCCCCCCAAATTCCTGAGCCCCCCAAAATTCCTGAGCTCCCTAAATTCCTCAGTCCCCTCAAATTCCTGTGTCCACCCAAATTCCTGAGCCCCCCAAAAATTATGAACTCCCTAAATTCCTCAGTCCCCTCCCGATTCCTGACTCCCCCAAACTCCTGAGTCCCCCAAAATTCCTGAGCCTCCCACATTCCTGCTACCCCTAAATTCCTGAGCCCCCCAAAATTTCTGAGCTCCCTAAATTCCTCAGTCCCCTCAAATTCCTGAGTCCCCCCAAATTCCTGATTCCCCTCAAATTCCTGATTCTCCCCAAATTCCTGAGTACCCCAAATTCCCGAGTCCCCCAAAATTCCTCAGCAAGCCCACCCCC
>NW_024369053.1:14660-18155 GCF_014805655.1 Passer montanus
CCCCAGCCCCCCGTACTGGGCACGTAGATCTCGGCCCGCTGCTCGTCCGGCAGCTCGCTCCAGTTGCGCTTGGCCGTGGCCACCACCGGCTTCTTCACCAGGAACGCGCGCGGCATGGCCGGGAGCGCCGGATCCCGGCCCTGGGTGATGGATCCTGATTGATCCCGATGGATCCTGATTGATTCTGATGGATCCCGATGTATTCTGATTGTTCCTGATGGATCCGGATTGATCCCGCTGGATCCTGATTGATCCCGCTGGATCCTGATTGATTCTGATGGATCCCGATGGATCCCGATGGATCCTGATTGATCCTGATTGATCCCGATGTACCCCACTGGTTCCTGGTGGATACTGGTTGATCCCGATGGATTCTGATGGATCCCGACGTAGCCTGATGGATCCTGATGGATCCCTGATCCCAATTGTTCCCCCACTTGATCCCAGTGGATTCTGATGGAATCTGATTGATCCTGATGGATCCCGATTGATCCTGATAGATCCCAATGGATCCTGATAGATCCCGGTGGAATCGGATGGATTCCGATGGTTCCCCTGATCCCAGTGGATCCTGATAGATCCTAATGGATCCCGGTGGATTCTGATGGATCCTGCTTGATCCTGGTTGATCCCACTGGATCCCCCAATCCCGCCCTAATGGATCCCCTGTGGATCCTCAGTCAGGCTCAACGCCGGCTCCCCGGTTGAGATTGATCCCAGATCCGGAGTGTTTGGTCAATATCTGCAGCCGATCCCAAATCCTTGGGCAGTTCTGGTCCCCGATCCCGGTGGATCCCGGTGCTGGATCCCCGATCCCGGTGCTGGATCCCTGATCCCGGTGCTGGATCCCCAATCCCGGTGCTGGATCCCCGATCCCGGTGCTGGATCCCCGATCCCGGTGCTGGATCCCTGATCCCGGTGCTGGATCCCCGATCCCGGTGCTGGATCCCCGATCCCGGTGCTGGATCCCCGATCCCGGTGCTGGATCCCCGATCCCGCCGGCCCCCGGCGCTCCGGAGGATTCCAGATCCGGGCTCGGATCCCGGGTCTTGGAGCGGTTCCGGTGCCCGATCCCGGTCCGGCGTCACCGCGATCCGCTGTCACCGCTGTCACCGCTGTCACCGCTGTCACCGCCCGCTGTCACCGGCCCCGAGCCCCGCGCCGCCCCCTCGGCTGCGCTGTCCCGGGGCTGTCCCGGTTGTGCCGTCCTGGTGCCGCTCCCGGCTCTGTTATCCCGGTCCTGGCTCAGTTATCCCGGTCCTGGCTCGGTTATCCCTGTCCTGGCTCGGTTATCCCGGTCCCGGCGGAGCTGTCCCGGTGCTGTCCCGGTCCCAGTGGCGCGGTCCCGGCGGTGCCGTGCCGGTCCCGCTCCCGTCCCGGTGCCGGCACTGCTGTCCCGGTGCTGTCCCGGTGCTGTCGGGGCTGTCCCGGTTGTGCCGTCCTGGTGCCGCTCCCGGCTCTGTTATCCCGGTCCCGGCTCTGTTATCCCGGTCCTGGCTCGGTTATCCCGGTCCCGGCTCGGTTATCCCTGTCCCGGCTCTGTTATCCCGGTTCTGTCCCGGTCCCGGAGATGTTGTCCCGGTGCCGGCGGAGCTGTCCCGGTGCTGTCCCGGAGCTGTCCCGGTGCTGTCCCGGTAGGGCTCTCCCGGTGCTGTCCCGGTGCCGTGCCGAGCCGTGCCGTGCCGTGCCGTGCCGGTGCCGCCCCGCCGCGCGTCCCCGTCCCGCCCCGCGGTGCCCCGGACCGGTTCCGCCGGTCGGGCCGGGCCGCGCCGCAGCCGGAGCCGGTCCGGCCCGGGGGGGACACGGGGGGGGGACACTGGGGGGACACCGGGGGACATTTTGGGGACACTGGGGGTGACACGGGTCCCGTAGGGCCCCGGGGGGGGGCTCCGTGAGCCCCCCAAGCCGCCTGCGGGCAACTCCGCGCCCCATGACGTCACTCTCTATACAACGTGACGTCACCCACCCCGGCTGCGACATCAGGCGGAAGCCCGGGGGGGGGGGGGGGGAGGGGAGCCCTGTGACGTCACACCCCCCCCCGCCGCTTCCCGCGGGCACGGCGGGGGGCGTGACGTCACGGAGGGGGGCGGGCTTTGACGTCAGGCGCTCCCGGCAGCCCCCGCGCGCGGCCATGGCGGGGGGGGGTCCCTGGGTGTGATTTGGGGTCCCTTGATGGGAATTTGGGGTCCCTGCGGATGATTTGGGGTCCCTGGGTGTAATTCGAGGTCCCTTGAAGGGAATTTTGGGTCCCTTGATGGGAATTTGGGGTCCCTGTGGATGATTTGGGGTCCCTTGATGGGAATTGTCGGTCCCTGTGGATGATTTGGGATCTTTGGGTGTAATTCGGGGTCACTTGATGGGAATTTGGGGTCCCCGTGGGTGATTTGGGGTCCCTGGGTGTAATTCGAGGTCCCTTGAAGGGAATTTTGGGTCCCTTGATGGGAATTTGGTCTCGGGACGTCCCTCTGGGGGGATCTGGGGGGGTCCCAGGATATTGGGGAGGGGTCTCAGACACCCCCCGGCCCCGAACTACATCTCCCATCATCCCTTGCGCCTCCCACTTCCGCCATCTTGATTTCCTCCATGGAGCCCGCGCCGCTTCCGGCGCGCGGTGACGTCACTTCCGTCTCCCCCAATTCCCCCCTCAGCAATGGCGGTTCGGGTCCGGGTCCCCCCCGGGGCCGCCCCGGAGCCGCTCGCGGTCCAGCTCCTGCCCTGCCGCGTGCAGCACGACGGGCCCGCGCCCGTGGCCGCCTTCCTGCGCGCCCGGCCCGGCCCCGGGGTTTTTGGGGGTCCCGGGTGGGTTTTTGGGGGTCCCGAGGAGGTGTTTGGGGGTCCCAGGTGGGTTTGGGGGTTCCGGATGAGTTTTGGGAATCCCGGGGAGGTTTGAGGGTCCCGGTCGGGTTTTGGGGGTCCCTGACAGGTTTGGGGTTCTCGGGGAGATTTGGGGGTCTTGAGGAGGTTTGGGGGTCTCGGGCAGGTTTTGGGGATCCCGGGTGGGTTTTGGGGGTCCCGGGCGGGTTTTGGGGTCCCGGGCAGGTTTTGGGGTCCCAGGTGGGTTTGGGGGCGCCGCCTGGGGGGCCGGGAGCTGCCGCTGCCCCCCGGCTACAGCGGGGTGCTGCTGAGGGGGGGCCAGCCCGGGGAGCCCCCCCTGGGCGAGCCCGGGGACCCCCAGGTGAGGAGAGAGACCCCCAGGGACCCCCGGGGGGCAGAGACCCCCAGAGACCCCCAGGGGGGTCTCAGTCCCCCCCTTTCCCCCTCCTGGGGGGTCCCAGCCCCCCCTTGTCCCATCTCGGGGGTCCCAGCCCCATTTTCCCTTCTCTGGGGGGGGGTCTCACCCCCCATTTCCCTCCCCCGGGGGGTCCCAGCCCCGTGCCCCCTGACCTTTGCCCTCTGCCCTCTGCCCAGGCCGGGGGGGTGACGGTGGCCGGGACCTTCGGGGCCATCACGGACTGGGGGGGGGACAGCGCCCCCCCCCCGGGGGGGGGCCTGGCC